>NC_135012.1:10909471-11211884 GCF_051020985.1 Nomia melanderi | reverse complement strand
CCGCTTTAAGGTTTGATTTCTCCCCCATAGAGTGAATTATTGCCAAATAAAAAGTATTCCTCACAGAAGGATAGTCTTCAAGGGTTAGATATTATAGTTTAAAAAGATTTTAAAGGTAGAAGGTAAATTTAAATTTATCAGTGCTAATACAGGATGTGCTAAACAAACCGTAACAAGTTCTTTCTTCTCAAAATCACAATACCCTCCTCGCGACTTTCAAATTGAATTACACATTAATTTTTAAAAAATTCAATTACCTGTTATCCAAAGGAATATTATTTATTTAAATTATTCTTCATTTTGCACAATCAATCTATTTTAAATAATTTACAATCCATTAAACATTTACAAAGTATTTTGTTAAAACGTGGTTTAATCGCGATCTATAAATAGTATATAGAACAAGCCTCATACTATTTAATCAAATAAAAATAAAGATGAAGTCTACTCTAGTATTACGTAAACCGTACGTCAAATATAAAAAGTCAAAATCGCTATTCTTTAAAAAATATCTATAAGAAACAATAATGAATTTATTCTGACACATACGATACAGTATTAACGTTGTTCGGCGCAGAAGGGTGGCGCGTATCGGCTTTATAAAAATACTACCCCGTCCGTCTTGCAAACCGAAGTGTCGCGGACAACATTGCCGCATTTTCAAATAACATCCTCAATTTCGAAACGTAAAACGCCTAGAACAGTTTCATTAAGTGACCAGGTACGTTTGCTCGCATAACTTGTTAGCGCTCAAGTGGGACGCACGCGTTCTACTGTTCACGAAAGAGGGTGGCCATCATACCTCTAACGAGACACACTCTGTACTTCAGAGTGAAGCTATGGACAAAGCAAAGGAATCTCCGAGGTATAAGTTAAACGAAACTGGGCAGGTACAGAACCGTGCTCATATGGTTAATAGCCCGCAGATACATTTTACGTTACTCGCGAGAGGGTGGATAAATTATTACACAGATTTTACGTCTACACCGGTATCGTTGTAATTAAGCTAATTATTCGTGGGGATTTCTGCGCTTCAGTTTCTTTGTCAACGGAGAGGTGTGAGTGTATTTCACGTGTAATCTTATAAATCACTTTTTGACTGTTTCTGGCAAAATGCGACAAATAAAGTTTGCAATAAAATTTTTACAATATTGACTCGAGTTCGTAGAGTGTTTTTGTACAGATAACGAGCTTTTATTGAATGTCGACTATTAAAAATATATTTTTGAAAATTGGAAATAGAGGTACCTGTAGTTTATTAATTACGAAAACGAGATTGAAAATACCAGTGTACTTGGATTTTTGCAACAGTATCAATTTAATACGAAAAGGATAAAAATATAACATATTCTTCGATGAAATAAATTTGACGAACCATTTTACTTCGATTGAAAATCGATTATCATCGCTCATCAATGAAACATGATCGATCGTATACTTGTACAAATTATCGTGGAAAGCGTAGATTAATTGCTCGTTGAAATTGCATTTGAATAGAGTCAAAATGTATAGTAGCTGATTAATAGCGGATAATATAAAGCGGAGATTCATAGAACACGCGATACGTGCGATCAAGCCCGGAATATGTGCATGCAAGATGCGATACGAGTGCATACTCTTCTATCTCTGTTCGGCATCGCTGCATTCCATACATTAAATGTAGTACGGAAACGTACATAAATGCATGAATAGTTCATGCGAACTGAACATTCTTGGGGACCACGATGAATCGAACTTCCTTTTGACTGGGGAAGAATTTCAAGTGAGCAAAGCCACCGAGCGGACGCAAATGTCTGCGTTGCCGCTCTTGAACGTTTTTAGATATCGATATCGATCGTTCGAAATGGTGAGATAATATTTTCCTTTCTACCACCTATTAACTCTTTTGGTACTTAGGGGAAATTTCCATACGTATTCGAGAAATGCCAGACAATTTTAAACGAAGATTTATATTTTGGCCAATTTTGATCTAAAGTACATACAATTTTTATACGACACTAAAAACATGGTAGACTTTCTTTATCACTAATACAATCAAAAAGAAACTCCTCGCGAGTGCACGAAGGAGCGATATATCGATACTCAAAGGGTTAAATGCTACAAATTATTTTAAAATAAATTGACAAACCTTAAATAGTTGACACATTGAGGAGATTTGATACTTATGAAATTGGCTTTTTTACCTTATCATTTTTATATATGAAATTTCTTTAGTTATTCGTGAAGAACGTGTTAATGCGATTTCAATGTTAACACGGCGTCACAAAAATATGCCGAACGTTATTATTGCACGAAACGGAGCACGAAGATTAAATTAAAATTTGCGGAGGAACGCGATGACTTATAGGTGTCCCGGTGTTATCGTAACCAGGGGCGCGAGGGTAGCCTACGCAGAGGTCCAACTCGGAAACCGAGACGTCGCTGGCGAAATCGAAAGCTATATTTAACTGGGCAGACAGCGGAGCTTCGTCAAACTGTCGGCGAGAACTTCTAAAAACGGTTGGCCAGCAGTTTTTGCGTCTCTCGTTTATAGATCTCGTTTCTCTGGCTTTGTCTCGCCCCCTTCCCTATCTTTCCCCCTCCTTTTTTTTCCCCTCCCCTGAAACCGAGTGAACTCGCAGCGTGACACCCGAACTATATCACTGCTAATCAACACGGATGTTGGTGACCGGCTTGATTTATGTAGGATACCAGAGCCGCCTGCCAATAATCGGCTGACCACGTCCACCCTTTTCCCACTTTTCCCTGAAGCTTAACCCCGGACGCCCCCGGCTCCTCCCGGTCCGAGCGTTTTCGAAAGAAATTCGTATGGAAACATCGATTTCCTACAGACGCTGCAATTTCAGATTCTATCACTGAAAAATCATCCTCTAACGCGTTAAGCGCCACGAAAATCTTAAGCGTTTTCCTATAGAGTTTGCCTTTTGTAGGAAAGTAGGAATAATTATTTGAGTACTGAATTAGTTAGGTTGTGATTAAATTTTTATTGTGATTCCTCTATTTCACCGAATTGAATGATGCTAAGAAACAGGCATATTAATAATTAACTCAGCACTCAAAGAGTTAAAAGTCGGCGATTTTGTTAGTAATACTTCATAAAATAACAGAATATTCGGTGAATGTAGAGAATGTGTTGATGGTACTTTTAGTGTAACAAAACAGAAAATATGTCTCGACCACTTCACCTTACAATTTAACCCCGAACTCCCCTGGATTCTCTTGGCCCAAAAGTTTCCGAAAGAAATTCGTATGGAAACATCGATTCTTCACAGACGTTGGAGTTTCAGGTCCTTTCAATGAAAATTTACCCCAGCAGTCGACAATTTTTTAGTAGCATTCACTTCGCCTAAAGTACAACAGAATTTTGGGTGAATGTGAAGAGATTTCAATGTAACAAAGTAGAAAAACCTCAAACTACGACATACTAATAAATAGAACTAAAGATTTTGTTTCAAGTGAAATGAAGAGTAGTTAAACACTGTTAAAAGTTGCAGTGGTAACTTTGCAACCAATGTTGAAATTTACATTCTTTAATTTCTAAAATCACTAGAATATAATTACGACACAATTGCACTTGTTACACCAATTAATTTCACTAAATGTGCATTCTATCTTTTATTTCATATTTTATTGTAATCAAAGTTTCGTACATTTTACATATTTGAATTGTATAATTTTAAGTAGATGTTCTATTCCACACAAAATCCAAATAAAAATAAAATGCAATAATTTTATAACTATTCACCGATCCAATGTAAAAAGTTCCTCGTCCCTCGAGCAAGCGTTATTAAAATCCAAATTTGTTTCGCACATTATTAATGTTTTATTAACCTTCGTTAAATTCTGAGCCGGGGAAAAAGTGGATAAGAAAAATCCGGTAAATATTTTATGAATAGTCGCGTGTTAAAACCTTATTACGAAGAATGTGTTTCTCACACTACCACCGTGCGATACACGTAACGTTGCTGCTTATAGGTACATACGGGCCGAGAAGTGTCGTAGTTTCATCGTTCTTAGGCTTACTCACACGAGCGCGCGTACATTTCACTTAGAACCTGGACTTTAGCTCCGTGGAAAAAACGATACGACAGTCGTGGACCATAAAGGCGTCCACTGAACGGCTATTTGGTATTTCGATGTCATTGCCCCAGACGAACAAATAGAATTTAACGATGCGACCCTTGTCTTTAGCGTTAAGTTTAGTTAAAAGTTTCCAAATTGCTGGCAGTACGTGTACGTTCTATCGCGGAACATAATTGCTCTATAATAAACGTAGCTACGAAATAAAAACCGTTCTATTATCAATTTAGTATTTTTAGTGTAATAAAGGCAACGGATAATACATTCGAAGAAGCTGTTTTAAACATCTCTGATATTTTGAAATCGGTATCGTTTTATTAATATTTTCTTGATTAATACCTTCTCAATATTTTTATCAAGAAGAACATTTTATAAATATTTCTTTAAAATTAGTAGTTTTTATTAAAAATTAATATCTTCTTCATACTCTAATAACAATATATTTTATACCTAATATTCTGTATTTTTAAATATAATCTTATCGTTAATGTAGTAGATTAATTGCTGCAAACTTATTACTTATTACAACCGTTCTCTTTATTTCTATCGTATTCATTCTCTTTACTCTTATCAGAAACATCGCTCACAAAATCTAATTTCCAAACATTAAAATAATCGAACCCATTCTTTAAAAGCTATTTTCTTAAAATCAGACATTCATACTTTCATCATACCAACGTATCAATTATAATTAAATGCGAATTATCTTTACACGTCGTATGGTAACAGCACGAGCTTCTCGAACAATTCGCACCAATTCGAGCAATGTATTTTCACGATTTCATAGACGCGTCTCTAACGGCGTACAAGTGACAAGGAAATTTACGAAATCTTTGCCGGACACACGAATGTAGCCACGAAGAGCCATTTCCGGGGACTTTAAGCATCGAACGCGTCTCGTTTTCTCAAGAGAGACGCCGTCCCAAGATTTGTCGTTGCAACCTCGCGAATCCGATTTGCGATCCTTCGCTGTCTCTCTTCGCTATCTCTCATCTATCGTCTCCATCTTCGTTTAACCCCCTCACCTACTTATTCTTATCCTGCTGGAAAGTATGTACGAGAAGAATAGACAGTTTCCTCGACGTCCAGTGGATCCTGTTCCCCTGAATTGAGAATCTTAGGTGACGCGTTCTGTTACCTATTCCCTATACAGATAAAATGAGCACTACGTTGACAAAAGAATTTCTGCTTTCGATACGAAATTTAATGTTAGTCGAGACCTTTCTACGTATACTATCATTTTGTATATTCTTATATTATATATAAAATTATGTATATACTTTATTCATGTTTCTGTATAATATAATGTTATATTACTATATAATTTCCCTAGTTTTATTATTATCCACTATTTTATATTTTATTATTACATTACTAATTATTTTATATACTGTTGTAAAATTTCTGTTTTATTTAGTAAATTGTATATAGTAAAATATATTATATAAAATTGTAAATCGTGAGAATTAATGTTTCTCATGAATCGAAAGAGTATATTAACATAAGATGCATTTGTTTATAATAAATTTCTTTGAAAAATTGTCTTTCCTTTATCGAGGTACCAGAAGAAATCTCCTAAAGCTAATCTTTCGCAGCAGTATGTTTTAGAAATAGAGAAATTCCCTCGATACCGAAGATAAATTTCGTTTGCAATTTAATAGAAATTGAATGTTCGCGGAATAAATAAACTTATTCCCCCGGACTAACACACTTCGAATCCTCTCGCGTGAGATCGTATCCTAAGCCACTTGCCGTGAAATTTTACGGTACCGCACTATCATAACAATTCCCTGCAAAATTCGTGTTCCTCCGACAGTACAAAGTCGGAATCCACGCGGGAATCTCGTTTTCGACAAAAGAAAACTTCGGACCCAAACATTCGAAATTTATGGTTCTTCACCGTTTCTTTTCCAGGTGCATAGAAAGTTCACAACCGGCGAACAGGTCCGCCGTATACCGACACACTCTGTTTGGACTCGGGGAACTAGTACTACTCGCAATAACAAGTACTTTGCAGATACATAAAGCGAACTACTCGTTTCTTTTATGAGTACTAACCGAATCCGGCGAAAAGAACCTTAGACATTAAACAGTTGATATTCCTCGGTGCATCTATGCACTAATTCCTAATCCGAACTGATAGAGAGATATAAATCTTCTGATAAGAAACGTCGTGAAACTGAACTTCATTCGTCTAATGGTAGTCAAAGATGGATAGTTCGCTAAAATACTTATTTTAATTTAAATTATATTCGATCTACGTATCGATATGTTCTCTTTTCTAGGAAGTACCAAATTACAGAATCTTTTTAACAGAATTCAAATTTCATAATAATCCGTTACGATTAGATTTCTGATAAACAAAGATTGTCACTCGTCAAAGCGAACATGTCAAATGGTATTATTTTGAATAAATGAAGGTTATCGCTTTCAGAATATATTTAATAACATAATTTAATATCTATCTATATTACTTCATAATTGTGCATTCAACATTCAGTGATAAGTTAATAACTTAATGTCAATAAATTACTCGCATAGCTACGTGTCCATTACAGGAAAGAAATATTCCATTCTAATAGAACATTAATAACAATATAATTTAATAAATTGACAACTTAATCATTGAATAATTTCACACTTGGTAATAAATTATTTTTCTACGCGCATCGATCTTTAAATTATTTGCTATTGCTGTTACACCTGCGATGTTGATACGCATAGCTACATCGTATCCGTTCCAACAAAAAGGAACGTCGATTCCAACCTAATAGACCGTTTGGATGTTACGCGACACGGATAATAGACGTTCGGATACAGAATACCCAGTCATATATTGATCCGCGTCACTATAGGAAATAGTAATTCGACGCCTCATAGGAATGTCGACGGGAAAACATTGAAAAAAGCCAGTACCAGAGACAAGCTGCAATAGATCGGGCCAAGAGCCCGGGCTGCGGAGGCCAAGCGCCATCCTGAATTCTAAATATGCGCATCGCGTTACGTTTGCACTAGTGAGTCAGAAAATATGCTGTTTACGGTGCACCAAGGAACACGTTCACAAGTGAGCCAGGTATCCGTGTAGATGGGCCGACACAGGCGCGTCCCCGCGCGAAACGAGTCCGGAGCGCACCGGTGCACCGATGCACCGTGTTGCAGGTTGCGTCGTTTTCCACGTAGTCTCCTGGCCCGCGATTAAGCCGCGGGTTCTCAAATTCCCCGATGTTCCAACAATACTAATACGTATAGCGCGTCCGAAATCGCGGCGGGACTGGAAAACTGAGGCTCCTGTCATGGAAAAATATATCAGAAATATTTACTCTCATTAGTTTAGGTATTTATTTTCCATTTTCCATTTTCCATTTTCCATTTTCATTTCATTTTCCATTTCCATTATCCATTTACCTTTTCCATTTTCCATTTTCCATTTTCCATTTTATATTAATTACTGTTGGATACATATTGAGAGTTGATTTTTCAAGAGGATAATGTTATTGGGTATAAATTGGAAATATCGAATACTATTTTTCTGTTTGACATTTCTTCTTGACGAAAATCATTAGTGAAAACTTCTAGAGTAGGTGTACACCTGTGAACTCGGCTGACTCAACTAAACAAGAATGGTGTAACCGACAAGGCGTTATTCTACATGAAAAAGAAAGTCAAAAATGAAGAATAAAATGTTTTCCTTTGACGCTTTCGTGACGTTCGCGAGAGGATCGAGTTGCAAAATATGTCGAGCACGTACGCATTTGAATAAATGCCTAGGTATCATGTTCAAACTCAGTTTTCTCGAGAATGAAAATTCAAATGAAAAAATGTTTCACAGGATTTATATATTTTTTTAATTTTCACCTTTTCTATTTCTTAATTATAAGTATTTTATTGATGAAGTTATTAGTCATTATAATTTATTATTACAAACATGAAATCTCGAATGTGTAATGCAATTTAGTATTATTTTTTAAATTTCCATTAACCCCCAGAGATTAAACATAACAGAACGTTCTATGTGCCTTACATTATGATTAAAAAATTTACAAATCGATGAATTCGTTTAATCTTACGTACTGGTAAAAATAACTAAATTTGTTAAAAACATTTTCATAATTCAAATGTAAATGATTTATTTCATTTTTAACTTTATAGATTATTACATGGGTCAATTAAAAATATCTCTGCCACTAGAATTTGAAGAATATGAATTTATATAATATCTATCTATTAATCACTCGATTTCAATTAAATTACTTGGTTAACATAATTTAAGACACTCGAATGACTACATCAATGAGCCAGAATTTGTTCGAGGGTCTCCATTTAAATCCGTATCTGTAATGTGTAATTTACGGTTTGAGAATCCATGAGTATAAGGTATGCAGCATTGAGATGCAGACGTCGAGCGTCGTTATCTTTGTCCATTTCAATGATTCTCCTTTCGCCCCTCTCTTTCCTGTCTTCATCTACATCGGCAATAACTTCCTCGGATTCCATATGCATGTCTCGACATTCTAGTATGATGAAGCTTGTGGCATTCCCATCACTTGCTCCCTATTATCCCTGGAACAGAAAAACTCTGCATCTTCCGCGCATTTAAGAAACACAATGTGTAACCCTGGATAACTAAACATTCGTCTAAATAGACGAATGTTTTACGGTGGTAGGAATGATTCGGCTGAGAATTTATTGATAAGATGAAACTGTAGTTTCTTTCATGGAAACTTGGTGCAATGTTTAGCTGTGCGAACCGGGAGCTGTATGCATCTTGCGAATGACGTGCAAGAGTAATGTGTGAGTTGCCCGAGTATCGGGCGAAAGTCGTTCCGATGTTGCTTGCTGCTGCTCTGATGGGAGACTGTGTTCAAACTTGCGAATGGCTCGCAAGTACAGCGAACATTGGATAATTGCAACATCGGGACCTCTTCATAATTGCAACATCGTCGTCCTCACATCTGCACCGGATTCCTTCCGACGCACCATAGCGCTCGCTGACCAGCTGCAGTTGGCCGTAACATGATAATTCGATTAAATAATGATTTTATTTATTTCTTCGATTTACTAATTGCCTTGTATCTTTGTTAGATATAAATATAATAATTTATAAACGTGAGAATCTTCTGATGGATTCTAATTTTAACAAATTATTCGATTTTGGATTTGCACGAGGTCACATTATATCGAAAAATGGAATTCTGCTTTCTTGGTATTACCATTTGATCAGTTAGTTGTGGCTTTGATTTTTATTACTACTTGAAGAAAGCTCAATCTTGATCTATAATATCGAAGTCCAATTTTAGTTGTTATCCCGTATATATCCTATCCGACCTGCACAAAAATACGAATGACGTTTAAGCGTACCGAGGACGAAAAAGTGACGAACGTTGCATTGTGTATTATTTATCAGTAGTAATTCTTACTCGAGTATTTTTTGACAACTGCCAAGAAAAGATGGCTTTAAATAAGTAACAGAAAGGTACAGTGTCCACTTTAAATTAAAAATTTAATATACCCCAGTATACGTTCGGTGCAAAATTAATAAGAAGAACAAGGATGATCTAAATACGGAATTACCATGGAATGAACATACAATTCTTCTTTTTTTCAGAAAATTGTTAATCTCGAAATCATTTAATAGTACGGTTATAAAAAAACCACAAAATAAAAGATTAAAATTACAATTAAAAGTGGGAGACGTTAGAATTCAATTTCTGAGTAATTTTGAGTTTGGATAATAAACGAGGAGTAAAAAATTACATAAAATTTCGCATTTTGAGGTGAAATTTTACTCGCCAATTTTTATTTGCAAACATCTACGGTGAATGGAAGCAGGCGACCACTAAATTGGGGGATGGAAAACCTGTTTAATTGAGTATTTTACGAACACTTGACTACGGAGAAAATATTTCAAATTAAAAGTTGTTTATTATTCGATGATAAATTTAAAAATAAAATTGCATGAAATAAAAAATATGTAATTTTTTAATGCTACGTTTGCTATTACTTGAGCCGCTTTTTTAAAAGTAGTATAAGTCCATTTTTAGAGAAAAATGAGTTAATGATACTTTCAGTGAAATACGGATATCCTCTTTTTATAATCATAATCAAAGACATACAATATCCTCATAGATTAATCAAAATAAGTTTCACTGTAAAATGTTAACACAAAAATGTTTTCTTTGAAAAGAGAACAAGTCCATTTGTAGCTAAAAAATAGTTTATTCTTTAACTATTTTATTACTTATTATTGCATAATAAAATTTAAAAGTGTATGTCAATATTTTTAACTTAATTCAAACGCAAACCCTTAAATATCTCAACGTACGAAGGAATGGACTTGCACCACTAAAAAAACGCCTCATTTATAACGAATTAAAAATTCAGTAATTTCATTTTATACATTATCTTGAGCAAAATTATCATGACAATATTCAACGAAAGTATATAAAGAGACGTAACTGCATGTTCACATTACGATGTTAAAATAAATATTTATGATAGTATTTTCAACACAAACACAATGAAACTTCTTTGATATTTCTCCATGGAAAAATCTTGTCCACCGAACCCGAGTGAAATAACGCAATTACAATTCAAAGAAGTTGGAATGTTGAAACTGTCATGGGGCACAATAAAGCCACCGCGAAATTTATGGATTCAATTTTAACAATCGAAACTCTTACGTGCCCTCGCCACGCTTCCGGTAGTTTGTAATTTTGTATGCTGCGAACACAACTTTGAGCCGGTATATATACTGCTGTAATCGCGCGCCTTGTATCGCGACCTTATTTTTCGCATTTACTTGCCAACTGGCAACCGAGATTAGTTTCGAATTTCAAAACGCGCTGCTTACACCGACGATGTAACTTTCCGTAAGCATCAATGTTAAGCTTCTTCCCGGTTCAATTTGTGACGGGAACGTCGAAACGAATGCTACTTTGCGAAACAAGCGAGACAGTTCATTCCATTCGACGGGGATGTTCGTTCGAGGATTAAAATTTATCGAGTTTTCTTACGCGCTATCGTAGACTGATGTTCAAGGAACATTATGAAACGAATCCAATGCAGAAATGTAAAAAATGAACGAAGTTGGAACGTTTTGAACGAAGCGATCGAGATATGAGACTCGACACGAAAAGGCGATGGACTGTGATTGTGCCTCGTTTTGCCGAACAGATTTCAGAACTGAGCTAAGATCTTTTTGAAAGTAATTTCTCTCTGTGTTCACAGACGTATGTGGAGTTCCTAGGAATCAAAACAATTCTATAGATCATTCCTTGTAATGCTGTTCAGAATCTCCGACGTTTTTGTCTTTACACTTTTGATCGACAGACATCTTTCAAAATTTGAATTTAGAATTATTTTCTAAGTTTAAACTTGGGAGAAGGTAGAGTAAAGCATATACTAAATTAATTTTATAATCATTATGAATACAAAAATCACTCATACTCTAATATTTTGAAATTTCTAAAGGAAATCAAAATAGAACACTTAATTTGATCAGTCATTTATAACTAAGGAATACACAATATAATCACAATATAATTACCTGTATAATTTAAAGTAGTTGCCAATGACCTAACGGAATTGAGGCAACCTAAAATATAAAATAAAAAATAAACCCACTACTGAAAGAAAACCTCAAGAGAGACAAAATAGAGAAACTCGTGAAATTTATAAAGGAAGCTCACCTAGTAAAGAAAATAGTATAATAGAAACGATGGTCGCTACTAACCACAGCAGTTGATACGACCTTAACCCCTTGAGTGCCAAGGGACGATGTATACACTTGCGAAAAATCATTAATTATAACAAATATTTAATTTCACGAAGGATTTATAAACTGCCTACAATTTTGAAATGCATACGAATTATAAACATTTATTTATTAAAGGTAAACATCGAAAGCAAAGGAACGTTACACGTCTGTAATGTGTCAAGTTTATCATTAGCTTATTATAATGAACGATTTGATAGCAGTGGACAAGATCGAACGGATAAGTAATTCTTTCAGCCTCCTACTGAAAGACAAACACGCGTAAAGAAGGGTCGTTGATTAAGATAAACTTTTATTTATAGGTGCGATTACCCTCGTTTAAGTGGAAGAAGGCCGAAGCGGCTGTTGAACGTGTTGACAAGGGATACTTATTTTAACATGGAAGACTTTGCCACGTAAGTTATGCGACAGTTCATTCACTCCTTTAGAGGAATACTTTTCACATGATTTTCCCTCGCAGGTGGCACGCCGAGCACTTTCTCCTTGTAGTTTTATTTATAAACGTAGATCAGGTGTCTATCGAAATTCAGATTTACTCTACTTATTAAAGAAATAGTGATAATTCTAAATATTAATACGATTCTGACAGAGCAGTAATAAAAGAATAAGAATAATTTTAATTATATTAAACTTATTTTAATAAAATCGTTTAATTAGATAAAGAAATATTACTCAGTTCACAATTTATATATCATTTTGTTTTATTTAATTATAAATAAAGTGATCACCTTAATTTCCTTTAATTTCTCACTTATTCTACGTTTCATTTGAAGTAAAAATACGTTGATCGATTGAATAAGAAGTTGAATACGAATTTTATTTTTATTACTCTCTAGGGAGTATATCAATATGCTTGTGAATAACACATTTTAGTTGTTCATTGAATTTCGATGGAGCATATAAGTATTTTTTAACGTACGCGGCAGTAAAAAATGATTTTACTATTTTTGCTTATGTTGATATTATAGTCTCATTTACCGCGTTAAGTAAATACTATGGCAATTTCTGAACAGGTAATTCAAGTTTCTCCATTTGTTACCCGTATATTTTGCGTAATGCAGTAATCAAATTCAAAATATTTTGAGCCTTTAAGGGTTAATAACATTACATATCTCTTATCAGAAATATTTGAGACAAAGAAAATTCTTTTCTATCACCTTTCCGATCTCTCTTTAATTACGAATAATGATTTCCAACGTTTTTCTCTGCTCAAAATTAAGAGAAATCTCTGGCAGTCAGAAGAATAACACAATTAGGTGCAGGGCAAAATTAGAAACGAACGCCCGCATTGCGCAACGCAGATATTGCCTGTAGTTTCCATCGTTCGCATTAAATCCGCCGCGATTAATAACATTCCGACAAGATAACGGCGGATGAAAAAAAGCTTACAACGCGGACAGGGCAAAAGCTAATTAACGTAATTAGTCGAAAATTTTCGGACGCGAATACTTCGTCGTAAATACGTTATTACGGCGTGCGGCGCGCAATCGTTCCCGGAATATTTCCCCCGGTTGCATCAACGGTTTAGTTTTTGGGCGTCGGATAATGAGATGCGGCCGCGGTCCGCGTTAAATTAATATTTTCGAATCGGGGAGCAGCGCGGCCAACGAGCGCCGATAGGCAACAAGAACGCATCGGCTCTTGTCCCAAGTGTACGCATTTTAATGCGGCCAATTAATTAATTGCCCACCGCTCGTGGTGATTTGTAGAAGACGGGCTGCACCGCGATCGCAGTTGACATCGACAAATTTATTAATATATGCGCGCACAACGGGCAACGAAAGTATTCGAACGACCGGCTCGTCTGTTTATACCGGTGTAATAAATTTTTTCTAATTACTGTTTCTACGGTGTTATTCCTGTTTAATGCGTAGTCGGTTGAGAACAATTGCGCACACTGTAATTCGAACTGGTTTCTACGCCTAAATCAGGGTTCTGGATATTTCATGAATACCGTGTTGCATCGTGGATGGATACAGGTAATTATCTACGTGTACGATTGTATTGTGTATCGCTGCGTTGAAACGAATAGAACTTGTAGGATGAATAGAACGAATAGAAGAGTATATACAATGACTTTATGGTTTTAATTGATATTTGGAAATTTATAGAAGTTTCGCACGAAATTTTCGGAAATTTTTTGGAAAATATTAAACTCTCAATACAGAATTCTTTGGAGACTTTCAATGTAGACTTTTTAAAAGAGAAGAATTCCAAATTATTTTTTATTTCCTTATCTTTTTTTGTATTTTGGTACTTTTCAAACGTAAGTAAATGTTACTTCACGGAATACATCGTATATTACTCCTCGCCATTGTTAATTATTTTCGAAATAATATTTAAATATTATAAATCGTATTTCACAAATATACATAATAAATGCAGTAATACGAGTCATGCAAAGGGAAACGATATTCCAGTAAATTTTTGTAGCTAATACTATCCTAAAATAATATTAATATTAACGTCGATTTAATAATTGCCGAAACATTTCCGTGGATGTCATGGCCAATGAATAAAATATTGACCACCCTCGTGTGTATAAGTAACTGTTATTGATCCAATTACAAGCTTTTTAATGTTAACACTGGTTCGCGCACAGAACGCGTCCATATTGCTTTTGATACACTATATTTGATTAAAATTAATCACTGGTGATACAGAATTGTGCGTTGACAATGTTATCTATCGGAAATACATATTATGGTAGTTCTATTGTGTGACAAATTGTATGTCTTGTTTCACAGATATCATCTCTAGGAGTAGATATCGACTGCTGACCGGTGATGTAATGGCAGACTATGTTCTGTAGCTAAGCATATCACGATTATAATTATAACGAATTATGTCAAGTAAAAGGGAACTTAATTATAAAGTAACTAAAAATGAACTTGTACTGAGCTATGAAAGTATAACGAATGTGAGAGTAACACAATCGTTGTAAGATATTGTTTCGTTTAAAGAACTATCATTGCACGTTAATTGCTTCTTGAATGTTAAATATTTGAAATCAAAATATTAATAATTGAATAGAGTTATTCGTTATTAGAAATTATATATCTTTCTATCGCAGTCAAGCCTTTGTTGTTTAGAATACAACACTAAGTTCAATAGGATTTTCAATCGTGAAGATACTAATGAATTATGAAATTATCATTTCTTTCTTAAAAACTGATAAATATATATAATTACAAATGATTGTTACAAAAAATTGTAACACAATATTTTAAAGTATTGTAATATTGGAATATTACAAGGATATTATTTATGTATTATTTATTTTATTCTATACAATATTTTTATTGAAATATTAGAATATTATGCAATTAGAGAAATATCCTACATTCGTTAAACTGTTCTTTCCACATTTCCCTTTTATCAGCATATAAAGCAAATTTCATCAAAAGAATTACACGTGCAGAGTAGAATTCATAATATTCCATTGTCAAACCGGTTGAATTAATTTATTAATGGAAAGTTTCAACGCAACGAGACAAAGCTATTTCTGAGATAATCGGATCACAGACGGAAATTACAAACGTCATTATTTTCCAAATATCATAAGGTTCCATGGATATCATTGATATCTGCTTCGAACGTGGAACGAGAATCCACCCTCGCAACAGTGAAAAACAATATGTTCGAACGGTGTTCATCGAGCACCAACATTTTTCGTTATCGCGAACGCTCGAGCGTTTTGCCTGCCCTTCAATGGATGGTCCACGAAATTTTCTTCGCTCAGTTTTATCGCGTCATTCTCGCCCCGCCCTAAGAAAATCTGTAACAGCGTGTCGTAACTATCTTCCTCATTTCCAATTTCCTCCCTTCTTCATCATTTCCCCTTCTCTGTGTGTTCACTCTCGAGGGCGCGAGGGTGACGCCAGAAATTTATGGAAAGCGTGAATTTCAGGGGCAACGGGGAGGACAGAGGATTCTGACTGCGGCGGAGGAAGAGGGAAAAAAAATAGAGGAATGCTCCTCCCGGCCCGCGGAGCGGAACTGCTGATGAGATTTCGATGTTTTCGATCGGATACAGGTCCCCAATGTTACCCGCGTCCGACGAGTTTCGTTGTGTGTTAAATTGTCGAGAAATGAATTGCGGTTTTCGCGCATAATGGGGTAACGGCGGCTAATACGGAACACCTGATTCGAAAAGCTTGCCAACGCGAGAGATACGCAATTTTTCTAACGAAACCTGCATCAATACACGAAGAAATTAATGAATATTCATATATTGATCGATAACAATGCAAAAATTCAAATGTCTTCATACCATGGTAGAAAATGTAAAGTCAGAAACAAGGAATTGAAAAAACGACACCTAATATGGAATACCTAGATAATTTCTAAACAAAACTCCTTTTTATTGCGAGAAATGAATACTTATGAAATTAAAGGATAAATAAATGAATTTTCTACTTTGAACTTATATTACGTTAATTATTTTCTTTGTTTTCTTTATTTTCATGAATATTTCATGAAAAAATAAAATTTTCTGCCCTATCCATATTAAGAAATTCGACTGTTTCGTTCGTCTTTCAGGAAATTTAACGAACTACCAAACACAATAATACTTCGCACTCAATGACAAATCCTTAATTAATGTCCAACTATTGATGCGAGTGTTTTCTATTACTAACAAAGCGTTTCCCATGATAACTAACACATCGAGCTATTTATTTTCCGAGATATTCTAATACTGCACAGAGTTAAACGATTCCAATAAATCATGAGTGACACGTTGTATCACTGGAATATTATATTGCTCGTGTAACAGTTTGTAATCAACCGTGTAATATGTGGTGCTGATTATGTAGCAAACAAGTAGCACAGTGATTTGCATCAGCTCATGATATGTCAATCAGTTTAATAATAGTTTCAATAACAACGGTTGCATGTCAAATTTGCAAAAGCAGGATCCCGGCGACCATTGAATTTCCAGCAACGATTCGCCTGTAATGTGCTTGAATAACTGATCGATCCAGTAAAATTAACGACTGACCACGCGTTTCAAATGCCGTTACAGGTGTACACCTGTACGTTTGTCAGGGCAAATATCAGACGTTGAGCAATGTCTTCAGAAGTGCCAGATATTTGACGAAGTAAAGGAAACGAGAAATATCTGTTGGTGTATGGAAACGGTCTGCACTACCGAACCCTAAATCGTTTTGGACGAGCGTACTATAATTGGAGATCAAGAAAAGGAAAAAACTAAGTTTGTCACGTACCATCTACTGCTTGTGCACAGATGGCACTCGAATAAGGGTTCAAAGGTGACTGCCTGCTTGTCCCATGTCGTGAACCTCGTCAAGCTAGCTCTAGCAATATCTTATCTGCACTTTAGCTTTGAAATCGCAATAACTAATTTGTTTTACTTTACTTTTTGATTTTATTAAATTGATAAATTCAACTCAAATTTGGCGAGTTACAGTGTTGCATAGGACGACACAAACTTATAGGGTACAATAAACTGTTAAATTTAAGAACTTTGGTTTTCAACGGGCTTTTCCCACCGGAAGAATTAAATTCTAAAAATAAAACGTCACGCAATATATATTTCCTGGTATTTTACAAATCAACGAAATTGTTGTGAATGGAAATTTTCGACTTATTTCTTGCTAATTCCATTGCTCCGATAGTTCGTTAACATTTTTCATGTTCGAACTCCTCTCGTTTTTGGAATATTCGAAATACTAAAATGTTCGATATTCCATTCATTTACACGAGTATAAATGGAATTACGAATATTTAATACGAAAACGAAGTACAAAAAATATAAAGTGTATCACCCACAAATCTGACATTCGAACAATGTTCGAAATGAGTGGAGTGGGCTTGTGGAACCTCAATAGTTATAGTTAGCTTACCAACGATCCACTTCTGGCTCGTCAGTTGCACTATTTATAAGATATATCATAAAAGATTGGAACGGTTTATGCATGTTTCAACGCTGGAGCTAAATTGTATTATATTATTTGCATACGCCATTATTATAGCGTGTGCCCGGGCTAATCCGATTTGACATAACTTTTACGGTTATGACCGCGAGAAATGCGTTTTTATGACTAATATCCTGCATCCATAAGGAGAGTTTACGACGTGTTCCCATTCTTATCTACTCATTGACTAAATTTAGACACGCTTTCACTGTGTTTACATCGAAGAAAGCATTCTGAACGCTTTAAAGATTAGAAACTCCGAGATTTATTTTTATTTGTAATTTTATTTATAATTATATTTCCATTTACACTTATTTATGCTACCCAGTAATGCAAATAATCCATCTTTATTCACTCGATTTGGTTATCTGAGTAATTCATCATTATTTACACGACCAATTCGTCTTTATTCCATTGACTTATACAAATAATTTATCTGTATATATTTCGGTTTGCTTACTCAAATAATTGATTTCTATTCAGCTAAATTCCCTAAATAATATAAATAATATTGTACGAGCATCCACCGACCTGGATATATATTTCTTTGGCTTAATACACTGGTATCTTCTAATTTATCAAAGATTAACACAAACTACCGAGCAGTTAAATTAACTTCTTGAAATTTCTATATAGAAACTCCAAGAGTGCATTTATTGAGATTCTAATTGGCTTACAATTCAGTTTTCGTATTGCTAAATCTATTTCTCTAATACTTTCTCCGAGACACATCTGTTATATTTTTAATTGCAAGAAGAATTTGAACCGTCTGGTAGTTTTAGTGTTAACAAGCTTTCAGAATTAACACTTGAAAAGAGAAACCTAATTGTAAGAGCAAGTACACACATAATTACACAATACGTATAAAACAAATAAAAAGAGATTAATAATTAGTAGAAAATAATAAAAAATAATTCATAATTAATAGTAAATAAATATCAAAAAAGCATTAATACTTCAACTAATCATAATGAAAGTAAACAATTCCAATAGATCCAGTTAAACATCGTTCAATTATTCATCCGTACCGAACGAGATAAACTTCATTCGTTATCCAAATGAAAATCCGCCCGACACCGGTGCTCGCGACAACTGTCCGCAAACATTAGCGTCCCGGGAGCAGCGAGCGTCACGCGATGTAACGATAGTTGAAGCCGGGGACAGAGACAAACGCCGAAAACTCTCGCAACAAACTCGGGCCCAGAAATCGGGGAGAATCAAGAGAACAAGGGAGCCGTGACGCTTTGTGGAACGGGCGCCAATAAAACGGCACGCGACAAATGTTGCAGCGTCTCTTCCGATGCGACGCTGATGGGAAGAACGGAGAACGGCAGGGGGAGGGGGGGTGTACAAACGAGAAGAGAGACAGCCCGGATGAACGGCGTCGGAAAATACGGTTGCGAAGAAAGACAACCGGCGGCGGGAAATGGGGGAGGGGCGGAAAAAAGGAACGGCAGCGGGATGAAAGGGGGCAGGAACGAAGTGTAAAAGTAACGAAAACGGGATGTAGAGACGGGGAAAATGGTGAATGAATGGCGGACGCGAACGGGAGCGAGGAGCGAACCGTTGCACGCTCGCGAACGCGTGTTGTCGCTAAACAATGGCGTCGGAGAATGGTCCGCTACGTTGTCGGGTTTCAAGACGATCTTCTCCGGCGGATGGGGTGGCCAGGAACGAGGGGGAAGAAAGCGGAGAGAGACGACGGAAAGAGAAAGTGATGAAGAGTGCGCGCTACTCGCGATTTTCCGCCGTTCGCGCGACCGGATGACCTTAACTGCACTGCCCGGAATTCAATGTGCATTAGCACTGGATCCACGGAACTGAATTGTATGTAGAGGTTAGGGGAGAGGGTTTATCTGTTTTATCCTCTTGACTGGTTGCGTAAATATGTTTTACGTAAGAAGGAATTCTTCAGACTTTGTTGACAGTTTTACGCAGAAGCTGTTCTATGTTGCTGGTTATTATTCCGTGATTAACCTCTTACCTAATTTCTTTCTCAAATCTGATCGATGCGACTACTTTGTCATTAATTTATTGGGGAGAGAGACGAATTGTAGGCGTATCCTATGTATAGACATAGGTTTGATTATGTACAATAATTAATTACAGAAAATTAATATCCAATTATAATTCGGAGTGATTGAGTAATACTTACGTTTGTTAAATGCTGAGTTGATGTAACAATAATACTATTTTTCCACCGATACAACAATATTACTGTTTTAGTTTTCGTTTACTTTATCTATTTAACTTTAATTAAAATAATACGACGAAATAACGACTATTAATTTCAAGAGTTTTGCATAATTTTACAAATTGGGGAAGTGAGTTTCTAATTAATTACAATTAGCGTGAAAAGCTTTCTATTCCTTGTGATTGAATTTTAACTAAACGCCATATTGAATGGATCAATAATACCGCGGATAATTAAGGTGATTGAATCATGTTATTCGTATGTTATATTACATTTTTTATTGTGTGCATGTAATACATATATTCCATCGATATCCTTATCACCTTCGTGTACATTTGTTTCGTACATTTATACGAATAATCCCAGGCGTATCATTTCACAGAAAATTTTATGCCGTTTGAAATAATGCGGAGACTATATATACAATAGGAATATAGTGGAGGAAGTTTTTTAACGTGAAAAAGTAACTTTTTTAAGCGCGATACTATAACATGATATTTATAATTATTTGCTAGAAAAGCAAACTACACTATAGAACGAATATTTTAACAGAAAATGGAAACAAAAATTCCAAACATCCACATCTTTTGTAACCTGCACAATTTATTTTAATGAAATTATAGTTGAACGTATTAACTGCAGAATATTATGAAAAGTAAAATGCTTGAGATATTGGGATATTCACGTTTTTCACTAACATTTTTAAATATTTCATAAAAATCTGCTTCATGTATATAACAAACATTAACCCATAATAAAAGTCGAGACATGGCAATTTTACATAAAAAAAAAACAAATCAATAATGTTGAAACTTCACAAGTTCAGAGTGAGAAAACGTCTGTTTCCTAATAAGCATGCTTTCGTACTTACAATAAGTAGTAGTCAATAATTCCCATTACAAATTTTCCTTAGAAACATTCGGTAAAAATCGAATATTTCTTACTCTACTTCTATTACATCCGCACGCGATTCAATATCATAGAATTTTCTGTATCTCGGCCAATAAAGAGCAGAGACTGTTTTATTCAAATATCGCGTGCGTGGAAAATGTCCCCGAGGGTCGCGGCAAATCACGGGGAGAAGGAAGTAACGGAATTCTGTAAACACATGACGCAGCGAGGACAGGAAGGTAAAAAAAAGATACGGATATAACATACGTTGTCTTCATGCTGTCGTTTCCCGAAACGGCATTACGGACCGCCGCTATCATCAACGGAGCACAATAGCGTCCCTATGGGAGGCACCGCGAGAATTCGTGCCTGCACAATGCAGTGCGCGGGAGACACGCAATCTCTGTGCAGCGTGCGCTGAACTTGACGGGGAAAAATTAATAAGAAATAACAATACTTCAGGCGGACGGTTTATTCGGTTTATTATACGAAGTTGATTGCTTGGC
This sequence comes from Nomia melanderi, assembly GCF_051020985.1. Taxonomy (NCBI): domain Eukaryota; kingdom Metazoa; phylum Arthropoda; class Insecta; order Hymenoptera; family Halictidae; genus Nomia; species Nomia melanderi. The sequence continues at coordinate 11,190,500 of NC_135012.1, read as the reverse complement.
ACAAACGAGCCGTTTTACCGGAGCTTCGAATCTTCTACGGTGAACATTGGATAATGGCAACATCGGGGACCTCTTCATATTGGAAATGGGTTGAAATAATTCGTGTACCGTGGATTCTTTTACTAAGTTTGTTTCGTTTCTCGACGTGGAAAGATTTGGCTTTGGAGCGTTTATTTTCGGCAAGGAAAAACCTGTGAGATGGCAGAAAGTTGCCCACTTAAAAGGAAAAGGGTGAAACTGTCAGTGTATTGCGATCGCACTGATTTTGAGAATTTTGAAATATGTCGCTGAGGATATGATGATCAATGTAGCGAAGGATTTTTGAGATTGTCTCGGAAACTAAGGCCTTCCGTAAGCAACATGTAAAGGAAGTTGTTTAGAAGTTATTTAAGGTTTGATGATTGGCATCGTTGTCACAATTATGTCAGTTTTCATTATTGTCAGCACTATCGAGTGGTTACGAAAAAGAAAATTAATTACTTAAATTACATACTACCTTATGATAAAAAACCTCTCCCACTTTTCGCACTTACAGTGTTTTCTAGAGAAACACTTCAATTGGCTTCTCGATTTCTTTTCACTGTTGTCATTATGTAACTGTTATTTTATTTTTATTAATGCAAACATCTGTGAATTTTGGATTTTAATCAATGACATTTTAAAACCCGTATTTTATTACGAACTGATGAAGTAAAATATATTTATGTGAAAATTGTATATAAATGATGTGTTACATATAAATAAATTATAAAAACATACTTAACAGAAAACCTGTAATTTCTTTTGTAACCCCTACAGTTAGTAACCTACATTCAAACTACACTTCAAATGTGTACGTCGTTTGAATAAAATATTTATACATCATTCCTTACGATTTATTTCTCAGTTTTTCGAAGCCGCGGTGAAAAGAGGTCAAGCAGCCTCTTCTTTATTAAAGGTTCCAAGTTACCTGAAATTTCTTTAAATAAACTGTTATATTTCAGTCGGGTAATCTTATAGCTGCAATAAAGACGAATTTAACCCTCTGTCGCCGAGGTGAAGTCTGAGAGACTCCACGGACGCTGTGTTTCTTATTCTCTTTCATTCTGTGCACAACTAAACGTTTTTATCTCGTCCACCTTTCAACGGGACCACGATGCACCTGCTCGTGCAGTTCGCCGTACATCGCGTGTTTATCTTATACAATGGAAGCTGATAAGTGTGCGAGGCAGTCTGTTTTCACTTACTTTAGTAATAATATAACAATTATTCGTCTGTTAACTGGCCCAATTAACAGACGCTTCTTGTGGTTCTTCCTATGTCTGCTATAACAACTGATGGAAAAAGAATTAATAAAACAATTAAATAGTAATAACGTACAGCATATTCTGGTGATCGTTACAAATGAATGGTAACTTTTATGTGATTGTTTTAAACATATATATTCTATGTGAATTATATTGTAACAGTACTCAAATTTCAGAGCAATTTTTTTTAAACTGTACGTTCGATTTATATCAGTTGCATGTACGAAGAAGAGTAAATGATAATTATACTACCAGTCGCGAAATATTGTAATAAAAATTATTTTGTAGCATTTTTCACGAAAGTAGTAATTTACTTTTATTACAATATTCATTAACTGCATATAATTACTATTTACTCCTGAAAAATCGTGTTTAATTTAGTAAATATATTATATCTCGAACCAAGTATTAAAAGTAACAGTTACAAATAACTTTGTTCAGGTCCGAGAATTCGCTTTCCTCGGGATAAACAATATAAATAGGAAATTTTCTAAACAAATAATCTCTCTTTTATTAATAAAATCGCCCTAAATTCAGTGGAATAACTAATGTTAATAATCGATGTCGCGAACACACGTCACGACCCTTGTATAGAACATAGTGAATAAAAGGTTTGCAAAATATATTCATTTGAATATTTAAATTTAATTCGAAAATTCTTTCACATAAATAATAAAACGAAAGGGAAAACAGCTTGAAGTTTTTTAACCGTGCGTAGGAACACAAGCAAGGACCTCTAACTACAGGTAATCCCTTATCGATGGATCCATATGTTGCTATGTCGCCCCATGCGTATCCATTTCTCGCACACGTACGAATTAGAACATAAATTCATATAGATATATCCTCGTGAAACGTAAATATCTAGACACACGCCTGCATATGCCTACATATCGCGTACATACACGTTGAAATACACGTGTTGTTAGGTATGCAACAAAGGCTCTTGATTGTAACTGCAATATTCTGCGCTGTACCCTTTGACGTGACAATTTAATCAATGTAATATTGTAATAATCACCGAACCGCGAATTCATAGAGATCCGAATGTCATCGAATAAAGTTCAACGAAATAAAGATTTCAGTCAAATAATCGAAAGTTGATTATGAATTTAATATCTTTTTTTAGTACTCTAGAGACTCCAGAGAGGAATATCTGTTTTCTTGAACATGTGAATTCACATATGATTCGTAGTCGAATAATCTGAAATAAATTGAATTTTAGATTGAAATTATCAGCAGATCAAGATAGATTTCAAAAAAGTGAATAGAATTATAAGATTCATAAAACAGCTCATAATATTATTCTATTTAAAAGTAACATAGTTTAGTTACCGATTAACGAGAATTCAAGGAAAAACCCGTATGTGCATTCCACTAAGTTGTATCAGACATTATTCTGCGAATGCTCGCTTTATAAAGTACGTATGATTTATCGGGTGGCCATAATGTCACTCTTCGAAAAGAATTGAATCGGAATAGCATACAGCGGCACTAAAAACTAAAGGGAGTCGATTGTATTGCGCAGCAATCTGTACTCAGCGTCTGCCTTCGTATTTTAAATTTACGATTGACTGTCGCCAGGAGGAGCAATCGCTTCACGATGCGTCTTATAAAATGCAACGCCACTGGTATCAATATCTTTTTCGCGGCGATTCACGAGTCTCCCTCATCCGTTAATTCCTGCGTCCTCTTATGTAGTACAAGGAATTTAAATGGACGTTTGAATGTTCACACGATTAATCTTAACCAGTTAACTGTGGAATTTAGTTGAAAAAATCTCAAGTCGTGCGAAATTATATTCTAAATACATGGTTATTTGAAGAAATAAATAATTCATCGAAAAAATTAGTATCGTTCAGCGCTTTAAGATGAAGTTCGACTTTTGTCGAACACAGTTAACTAGTTCATACATGTAACTGTAATCTGTTAAATATTCTCAAGTGGTAGTGGACATAGTATATGTAATCTCAAGACAAAGAAAACATTGACATTGATTTTATCCCTTTAAACGTATTAATCAATTGAAAATCAGAAAATAAGTCTATTTCAACTTCTCTATATCATAAACAAATTTTGATCTATTTGTAAATTCAACATTATAAAAATACTATTCGATATATAATGTCCAATCAGAACAACAATGTACAAACGATACACAACTTTCTCGACCGAAAATAACCTCTCGCGTTTCCCATTTTTCAGTTCTTTTATGCATTGTATATATTTCCATTCAGTGAAAATCCTTTTAAACATTTCGCTATGGCTCCCAGGTATCGATAGCTCAACTTCTTCAAATAATCCTCCGACGTTCTCCAAATTTCTACTCGAGCGATCCCAAATCGATTCGTGCGTTTACAAAGAAGCGACAGAAAGTATCGCAGAAAAGAGATTATCAACGAGTATTCACCCCCGTATAATATGAATATTATATACAACTACATTCAGCTGTATCTCTAGAAACGGGAAAGTTAATCAGAAAGTTGCCACGGGTAGCGTACGATAAATAACTGCATAAAACTCTGATACCGGCGACCGGTGAAAACAGTATTCGCAAGTTTAACGGCGAGAGTTATAAGACTCGTCGCGGCGACAGCCGCCGGCATGAATCGGATAATGCATAACTTATAGAATCCCCTCGTACACGTACGTACATAAATGTTCGTAAACACCGGGCGGTACGCCTGACGGTAGGGAGTGACGGAGGAACAGGATTGCATATTGGCGCATAGAGAGATTCATGCGGGAGTGTAGGTGAATCGGGGTGATCTGCATAGGTACGCTATCAGGCGCGTAGTGTGGCCGCCTTGTTTGCAATTGGCTCGTTGACTTAAGCCGATGATGCACGGCTTCTGACTCTGCGTTGAATATAAATCCCGAACCTCGCGGCCTACGCCACCCGCCCCACCGGCGGACGTTACTTGCGTCGAATAAATCTGATCGCGACCGGATAACGTCCGCGAACGAACTTCCTACTGCGCGACGGTTTAATGCAGTCCGGACAGCTTGATCCGGGAAAAAACGGAAATGATACCGTAACAGAAGTTCCGCCTCAGCAAATTAACCCCTTCGCCTATGAATTCTTTCGTAGCTCTATGGAATCACTTTGCCATTGATCCTTCGAGTGTTGAATACTCTGAGCAGAAATATTCTGTGTGAATGGAATATCTGTTTGATGATGTAAAGATCGATGAATTGTGTGAGTTTGTATAATGAATTAAGTTGTAGTTAAATTGTAATTGTGATTTCTTAGCTTCGTTGGAATTAGTGCTGAGGAACGCGTATATTAATTGTATGTATTTATAATTATCACCGTGGCATGTGTGAGATTAAAAGAATTGAAACGTACGTATACGCCTATAATCCATTGTGATGACTTTGGACGCATATGTGCGCCAACAGCACTCAAAGGATTAAGGAGCTGTAGATTTGTACATATTTATAGGACATTGAAAAATGCAAAGTTAAATAGAATGCGTAGGATGCAAAAAATGTGAGAGATATCCGGAGTGTAGTGGTTTTTATCATCTTTGTAAAGAGATATTTTCTGTGTTTATTCTACTTTTGTAATTGTATTCTTAAGAATTTGAATGCGAGTGAGGTTTCGCGTATTGTCATATAAATTTACTAGAAACAAAGAAGAATTCCTTACGTTTACTTTAAAGTAACGTAAATTATAAAATTAATTTATTAGAACCCACAGAAACATCTTTTTCCAAATAACGAAGTAATCTAGTATTATTTAATAACCTATATTATTAAATTTATTTGTTATCGGCCACAAGAACATATATTTTTAAAATGACAAAGTAATCCAGCACTATTTTTTATTTATTATTTATTTGTTAGAGCCCACAGAAACATATTTTTTGAAATAGCAAAGTAATCCAATACTATTCAGTAACGTAAGTTATAAAATTAATTTATTAGAACCCACAGAAACATACTTTTTCAAATAACAAAATAATCCAATAATATTTAATAACGTAAAGTGCAAATATTGATAATAACGGAGCCGAAGGATTGCGTCAACAAGTAATGGCAGGCGAGTAAGAATGAAAGCGTTCATTCCACGAAATCGCTTTAGTTCACACTCAGTCGCGTAAGCGGAGATAGTATGAAACCATTATTATGGTTTGATACAATAACTCTCAATATATTGGTATATAACTATATGGTGCAATTAAGCCAGCAATACCGTCGACGAGTCATGCAACTGGTGCAATCCGAGATTATTGCTTGCAATGCGGGCTTTGCATGCAACGCCCGGTATGTGTAGTTTTAAGCGTTCGAGTATAGCAAGAATTCCGCTGCTTGAGGCGCACTGATGTTTCAAACCGTGATTCTGTTCATGTAAAATCCACGCTATCTTCAGGGAATATGAATTGATAATAGAAAAGAGGACAGGAAATTTCGAAATACAAAGACCTTAAGGATTTTGTGCTCTGCTACCGAAATAAGTAGACATTTCATAAAGAATTAATGAATCTTTGTTACGTGAAATATCATTATCACCATTATGTTTAATAATTCACACATTTTCGACTGCAAAAGAATATCCGTTATTCTTACGTTATTCAAAACGAAATATTATAAACGAGATATGAAATAAAATGTTGTAAATAAAGACCAGCAATATGATAAAAAGAAACACGTATTAAGTAGTTCAACAAAAGTAATTCTTTCTTCACCTGATACGCTCCTTTCGTTTCAACTAATGTATATATTTATAAACAAATAAAAATACTTATTACACTAATGAAGATTCTTGCATTTAAATTGTACACGTATGACATCTTGGATATTTAATAATATCTGTTTATTAATATAGGAAACAAGGAAATAAAATTAAAGCATTGATATATACTTACACGATTTGTAAACTTTTGTATCTGATATTTTTAAAATATCTGTATAAAATCTATTTTAATATGAACATATACCAGTAGATTTGAACGCTTGAAATCTAAAACATTTTATATTGTGTAATAGTGTCTTTATATGTCGAAGATCAGCATTATAATAAGCGCGAAGATTATCCGCTCACGTCTTGCTTTCCATTGTTGCAATTTTAGAAATGCAATCGCTCTTTTGTTAGAAATTGAATTGCACGGTAAATTAAAGGAAACTAACGGGGCGAGATTATTGATTTAGTCTGACGATTACAGCTTGTCTTAACCATTACACGACTGCAGTTACGATAGCACCGGTAGTTCTCGAACGTAGCACGATTTGCTCTTATTGTTTGCAGTTTCAGCTTTGTACCATGTACTACACGCGCCAATCAACAACAATTGCTCGTGGCAACGTTTTAGACGTTGAACAGTGATTTTGACTGGATAGGTTTGAGTTACGTAGTTACACATTCAACTTTGCGAGATTAAAAAAATTGGAATCGTTAAAAATGTATAGTAGAATAAGGAATAAAAATAAAATAGATGGAAAATTGTTAGAAAAGACCACAACTGAAGAAATATTGAAATAACAGTAATTGTAAAATATAAATTTTATTCTGACTGTTGAAAATACATAGAAATTGATTTATAAATTTAATTAACAATCTAAACATATAAAATAAATGTTTGAACTATTAGTACGTTTATCGAGAATTGATTGAAAAGTTGAAATTCGAGGTACAGCCATAAAGATGAAGAATAAAATATAATATATTTTAACTTAAAGATTTAATCTAGAAAAATTCACAAAAATTTTGGAACATTTATCACTTAAACGTCATTGAATACTTTAATCTGAATTTTTTCTAAAAAAGCAAATAACTTAAGTAATTCAAAAAGATGCAGTCTTGTTTGTAAATACGACACAAATCATTATTGTCACATAAAATGTTAGCCATTAACCTCTGTATATATCGTTGCAGTCGGCGTGACACAATTTCGTACCACTTTGATCGCCATGCCACCCCTACACGGATGACATACCTCTGCTTCGAAGCTTACCGTTAATAATCACAGCAACATATCAAATACGTTAATTTCAAATATTAACAGCGATTTATTTTAATATTGAAAACCTGTATCAAAGAAAATTGGATAATACCTTAAACTCCTAAATACCACGAAAGAAGAAAAACTGTTTACTGCACTTCCGTTACTCGGATAGTTAAATTATTCGTTCGCAACTTTCTATTCCAGATGTGATTCTATTCTATATCGTTTCTTTATCTCATTAAATACATATATATTCATTCCCAATTCTCCTTTTACCGAAGATCCACCTTTTCAATATCCATAATAACAGTAGCCCCACCATAAACTTGAGTGCTCATCCGGGATTACTATAACAGTGTTAAAGAACGCTGCGAATCTCTGCGTACACTCGAGAAACGTAACCCGCAAGGCTCGCCGTGGTCCGACCGTGGACAATGCGATGCCGTTGCAACATTCTTGAGGTCGCGCCGGGATCGCGAGGGTCGCGCCGCTCTTGTGAATGCTGCTTACTCTTCGAAACACGACCGGCGAGGGTCTTACGGGGGAAAAAAGTACTCTTACGCGGTTGACAAATTGGAGTATTCCTCGCCGACGCGGGGGGAGAAGAATGTCGGAGCGTGGGTCGATGGTTTCCCGCAGGTAAACACACCGGACGTGCATGCGAGGGGCGGTCAGAATGGCGGAAGGCTGAAATAGTGACGACCGCCGGGAGGGGACGTCGCTGTCGGCCAGACATCGAAACGGACAAGGGGAGAAAGGGAAAAATACGATGCAATCTCCCGTAACTAAACTATCTGGTGCCCAGAAAAGTTTTTGCCATTTTCTGTTGAACCCTGCGATTCATTTTTCAACTATGACCGATACGACTACTTTGCTACTGTCATAGTTTAAATAATTTATCACATGTTGAAAGTAGTAAAACAGTGTACATTATAATGCGCATCAGGTCTGAAGGGGTTAAACGGAATATCCGGTATTGTTTTAATAACTCTTCGGCGACTGTGAACCAACCTGACCCATTAAAAGTATCGGAAAGTTCTGTACAAGTTAACTGCGAATCGGTTTGAATTGCAGTTCTCAAATCTGCATCGTTTAACGATGCAGTGAATTCTACACGTGAAAATAATAAAAAAGTTTATATTACAGAATACACGATTGCTTAACAGTTGTACAACTTCTTAAAATAATTATTTCACCGAACGATAGATCGTTTTAGAAGAACCCTGAAATGAATATTAATTTTAGACAATTATAAACGGTACGGATATTAGAGTATTCAAAGGGAAACTGTATCGCACAAGAAACGTCACGAACAAATCGAGAAACTGGAACGAAGGAATTAAATGAAAAAAAGGGGTAAAAGAGAAAATAGACAGGAATTAAGTGGAGAAGAAGAAACGATGAAGTGCCGGTCCAACGAATGCTTCATTTTTTGTCACTGCAAACATCCACGATGGAGATTACACGTTACATAAGATTAATTCTTGCGCCGCACCGTTGAAAATTTAGCAAGAGGCTCGGCGATAAAAAGCAGCCAGCTATTCCAATCAGTCATTGTGCTTTTTACGTTGCTCCTTTCAGCGAGCGCAGCATGGCCGCCGAGGGAAAATTAAATTGACCGGTTCAGTTGAAATTTCCCGTCCGTAGTTAATACGTATACGCATCGAATTTGATTATGAACGGGGAAGGACGATCATCCTTATTCAAATTATATACACTCCCGAAGAAAAGGATAGCACGTGTGTGCTATCTTTAATTTTCCGCGTTATAATTAATGTATAAGGAAGGTACAAATGATACGTAAAGACTATTGTCTACTAATATGTGGACATAAATTTTATTGACTTTCCTTCAACGAATTCTCTTAGTAAAAATACAAATACCTAAATCAATATAATAAAATAAATTTAAAATAGACGAATATGGAAATGACATAACTGTACCTGTGTTTAATAATGTTTGTGATCTTCGTGGTCAATTACTTCTATCGTTTTTGGTAAGGATTTATACAATATTTTAATTGAAGATTGCGATAAATTTTTCCATTCCTTTCTAATACAGATTTTTAAATCATTTAAATTTTCAAATCGTCTACCTTCTGCGTAAATAGCTTTTGATAGTAATCCCCAACAGTTCTGAATTATATTGAGAAATTTTCTCCTGTGCAAAATATTCATGAATAATTCTTGGCCTAATGATTCTTGTGATCAGTGTAGTAAAATAGAATATTTTTAATATTGATCATTGAATTTGTCGAATTTCGGTAAATCTATGAAACCTGAGCATCGTACAGTAAGTGGCAAGAGATGGAAAGGGCGTTTTCTACGCCCTCAAATGGTGAACGCCAGGTTATTTGAGACCTACACCTTTTATCTCAAAGTTGAAACTGCTTTTCTCTCGCCAGACAAACACGTTCGCATGCACACACACGCCCGAGTTGAAAAAACCTGTTATTTTTTACATGCGGCTGACGAGAAAAACAAGTTCCTGTTTATTAAAAAAATATTTGATACATTTCATAAAAATACAGTTCGAAATTATTTATGAATTTAATACAAGAAACAAAGTTGTAACTTGAAAAAGGTCTGAGGATATACTGAAAATCTAAATAATTTCGTTACTTTGTATTCACGTATTCATCTCTATCAGTTGATCAAATACAAAATCATAGAAATATTCAATTTATTTTATAATTTATGTAATTATGAAAATATTACTTTTAATTAAATATTTGGCAAATAGAAAGGGAAAAATAATTACAACATTAAGTGCTTTTTATCTTCAATAACATTTCTTAATTAAACATGACATTATATATATTAAACATGAATTATTAACATTACATTATAAACAAATACCTATCAATATGGAAAAAAATACCTTCCCAATTATCATGCCAAGGCAATAAAAACAGTTGCTCGACATAGGACAACTTCGCTAATTACCACAGCATTCAAATAAATATTAAATTTGATCAGAGCGGATCATCTATTTAAAATATATTACATAACAATATGATACTTGAGATTTTCCGTATATATCTATACAAGTCGATCTCATTGAAGATCACCATCCGCACAATTGAGTTTTCCAAAAATCACCCGATACGCGATGCGTTAACAGGTAAGTCAGTTGATTTCATCGAATTCCAAAAGCTCAGAAACAAAGACACACCAACGCACACCGGCGACCGCCGGACCACCCAATCGCTCGAAACAGTTCCGAATGCCATTGCCGTTATTCAATTGCGTTAAAACCACCTGTTGGTTTAAATAAATACCTAAGACCGCGGTACGGTAGCCGGGACAGTATTCATGGGATTTAAACACCTTCCGCAAATAGCGTAGCCGATTAATCGCTCGACACCCGAGCGGACCACGAATTTCGAGGCGAACGTCGAGTCTCAGGGCTCGTAACTCGAGGTCGTCCGTGCATCGGCCATTGTTATTTGCATAACACAACTTTCACAATATTCGACGGCTGCCGCTGCGCCGCGCCGATCGAAGCATAGTTCTTGCCAGGCCGGTCTCTACAGCGTAGCGCCGGATCGCATACCGTGATTCCTGCACAAAAGCGGCGAGGCGGTCGCAAACAATAATCCCGTATCGTAAGAGTCGCACAGGTATCGGGCCGGTGACACTGGTAAAGCGGGATAGCTCCATGGCGGACAGATAGAGCGAAAGTCGGCGCGGACGCGGAGCAAGTTGGCCCCGGGCCTCCCCGTACAAGTGTTCGGATTCGAATCGCAGCCACGCTGAATTGCAAGATGGCCCGGGAACTATTGAATGTATGCTCGCTACGTTTCTGCCACGCTGATTCGACGATTGTTGGCGTCGCAATATTGGGCCGACGCTCGCCCGTGACAATTTCGTTGGCCCGCGCCGCTGCTTTATTCTTTATTCGTTACCCTGCTGATTGCCCCGACCTTCCCGCTGTCACCGGGTCGAGGATTTTTTTGTTCACCGTGTGTCGGAGGTTGCTCGGCTCGTCGCTAATAAGAATTGACGCTGGAATTAAGAGTTAACGAAAATGTATAAACCGATTGAACGGTTAACTGCGTTTGGAGAGCGTACGTCGTCGTTAAGCTTGAAATGCTACTGATTCTTTCGACGATGAAGTATTTATTTTTTCGGATAAACGCGTCGTTCTTGTTCGTTTCGCTTTGGGTTTTCAGCGAAATATACTCTGGGTGCAGTCGTCCTGCGTTTGACGAGTACACATTTTTTGGCTTTATTGCGCGCGGAACGAGAGATTTTTTGAACTAAATTCTACGATGAACAGGTTAATTGGACAATACGGGAATTGATAGGGAGTTATGTGGACGTAAAGAAACGCGGGATTTTTATTCGAATTTGAAAAAGGTCACTTTGAACACCGATTAAGGGAAACCGCATGGTTTTGATTGGATAATACTGATCGTGTTGTATAGGTTATACTACTAGTAGATATTGCGAGTATTTATTTTTGTGAGAGGTTTAAGAGACAAGAAAATGTTAATGCGAGTAAAGAAAAGGTAAATTCCATTTACTCTAGAACTGCTGTACCAATAACTGCTGTAAAATAAATTTGTTTATTTGTACAGATACAACTATCAAATCTCGAGAAATATGTTCTAATTATTACAAAGACTTAGAAATAAGTCACTCCAAATGCTCGGTAGTTTTACTGTTAAATACTTGGTTGTTCTAATATCAATTACAATGATTATCCTTCATTTCCTACTACATTATCGGAATAATGAATAACGAATAAACTTTATTCGGATAATTCAACTTAATTTATCTGTGATGCTGAACGAATAATTATACGAATAATTAATTATTAGCCATCCATTAAACACGACTGTCACGAATAAATAGACAAATAATGATTCGAATAAACTCGCGTTAGTCAATATTGATTAAATAACATTCTTATTCTTCGCTCCAAATACAAGCGACATTATTAAATAGAGTGACTCTATGCGTGAATTTTGAATAAACGCGAAAAAAAAGAAAAGATACTGATTAAAAAAAAAAGACGAAGTTTGTGTTGACAGCGAAAAATATATAGAAATTGTCATCGTTTAAATAAACGTCTATACAAGTGAATTACAGGGTACCATTACCTTATGGGTATCTACTCACAATACCCCAACGTTCGCGAAACCCCAGGACATTAATTAAAATTCAATGAGAAACTGACAGAGCGCTGAGCATTTATCGATTAATGCGTTTCAACGGTGCGGCTTTCGAATGTAATGCAAATTCCGTGGAGTGGGGGCGGTGGGTCCTGTCGTAAATAAGAAAGTTTTAATCATGGCGGGCGCGACGCGCGCGCTGGGAATAAGGGGTCCCCGTAAGGCTACCGCGGCCATCAATAATTTCGTTCGCAGTCGTTTCCTTTGATTACGGAATCCGGACGCGGCACGTTCGTCTGCCACCGGGCCGATGTATACGACACCCAGCGGCATTTCTCCTCTTCCGCAGGCCGGATTGCGCGGTACAATGGCCCATTACATAATGGAATACAGACGTATGGCCAACAGTCCATAATGCGGCACACGATGGCCAGAAACCCGGCATCGCGTGCCTGCGTCCTTGCTGCAGCATCCTTGAGAGGATCGCAGCGGCGAGGCACAATGCGCGCACGCATGCGCACCGACGTGTGGCTGGTGTGCGAGGAAACGAGGGGAGGAAAAAATAAAATTCCATAGGAGTTACTCAAATTAAATTCACTGAATTGATGTATGTAGATATGAGCAGTTTCTTTTATATAAACTTATATAAACGTATATTGAGACGTTTAACACTAGAACTTGTCTACTTGAATAAAGAAAAGCGAGGAAACGAGGGGATGAAAAAATAAAATTGCATGGGAGTTACTGAAATTAAATTTACTGGATTGATGTGTGTAGATATGAGCCGTTTTTTGTGCAAATCTAGTTTTCTGTGTATTGAGACGTTTGACACTAGAACTTGTCTACTTGAATGAAGAAAATTTTTCGTAACATTTCACTTGGTAACGGATTTCGAATGAAAAACATAAGCGGTAACCAAAGTAGTAAGAGACGTAAACAATTAAAAAGGAACGTAAATCATTATAAACAGAATGCGAGGAATGGAGTGCCGCAGGCGAGTTCCCAAATGTTTTTCTTGTAATGTCTGTTACATGCAAGACATTATCTTGCAGGAAGTCTCTTCCAGCGAGTTTTAACTGTAAAAATAATATAACTGACGACAAGTTGCTTGCACCAGAAGGTACGTTTCAAGTTTTTCTGCTTCTCCAGTGCGTGAGAGTAAAATATAGAAAAAAACACTATGAACACCAAAGTCCACGTGAAATCTCAGGAAAAAGCACATAAACCCTTCAGTTACTTAATACTAAAATTAAAGAAATTCTAATCTGTTTATGTACTACCAATAATGATTGAAATTTAATAATTAAATCGATAATAAATTACCTTATATAATCTTCAATCTTATTTAGATTGTTTCGCTTTCATATTTAATTACGGAATAATGATAACCGATGACATAGGGTAACTACGGCGTAAAATTACCGGTGAGCAATGTGTTAATAATCAAAATTAGCTTACACGCCTGTACATAGTAAGCAAAGATAAAATTCTTCGCGCGAGATCCTACCGAGTCTAAATTTGTTGCCTGTGATTAAAGTGATTAAATAATAGAAAAATAAACGGAACCTACGAGACAACCTAACAGTAACACGCACTGAAACGAAAGTTGCATTCGACCTATTAGCCTCGATATCTAATCAAATCACATTCCGTCCAATTCCGTCCAATACTCGCGTGTCAGCAGAATCAATCGAAAAGCCACGAGAACCTTCACGCGAGCAATTGATCCCTCTTCGCTTCGAAATTCGTCTTCCGATCGATTATTTCGAACATCAAATCGATACACCAATTTACTCTCGTTCCGGCGATTATCTTACTGCTCTCTCGCTTCCGCGCGGAACTTTGGCAACGGAACGAAACGTTGAGTGCGATTGTTACGGGGTGGGGAGCAAAAAAAAAAGAGAAACAGCGAGGAAAAGGGACACGAGGGTGGCTGCGAGAGAGAGAGACAAAAAAGGGAGGGAACTAGAGGCCGGTCGAGAGGTGACAATTAAAGGTAAGGGGATGTGCACGGGCGCGTAAAGTCATTAGCCTTAATTGGAGTGCGCCAGTCGGCTGTCAGCCGTTGAATAGGTGACATACGTTTCGCGATATGTTCCGTAGTTCGAGAGGGAACGTCCAGGCATCGTCCAGGGCCATCGATTTTGTCCCTATGCAGTCGTACACGAGCCATTTCATGACGGATCAAGATTTCACGGCGCGGTCCTTGATAGTTTTTCGAACGATCCCCTTCACGGTGCGCCGGGAATTGACACTTTTAAAGTTTCAGGCCGGGATGCAGCTGCAGGTATCCGGATGGAAACACTTTCGAGAACGGAGAATATTGAAAAGCCTGCGGCTCCGCGCTAGGTCTGCGTATTATGACGTTTATCACCTTCCATGGGGTGAAAATTCTGGAACCGGTGCCATCGTTTTCGTGACCTACGAACTTCCGTTTTACTTACGAATTGAAATTGTTTATTTAATTGTTTATTTAAGTCATGCGCTATGTAAATGTCTCAGATTTTTTCTTATAAACTGTTTTAAATTTGAATATGTCTAAAGATAAAAAAAAAAGCAAATTTCTAACAAGAGATATTCTGAAATGTCGATACATGTGACACCTAAAGGTAACGATCAATCATCAAATTTCTATGATAAAATAAATAACTTTTTTTTAAATATACCAGCTTTAAAAATTATAATTTTCGGTCGCATAAAACTTGTTCCAATAACTCTTTTAAATTTCTGTAGTTACAAATATTAGGTACCATCAGTATTTCACTAGTTTAATAAACAAAATTATCTTTCAAAAACAATCTCTGTTTCCAAATTTTAACTGAAGAACCCGCACGAACTTTCCCAGTAATATTGAATATCCCTCTGAAAAATTTGTCGCGCAAGCACGTGTAAAAATAAGTTCAGACGAAACTCATGGCAGGCTTTCAATGCAAGGACAGAATCTTTCAAAGCTACCAAGCGATAAGAGTCTTAAAATAAAACTCCAAATCGAACGTAGTACCCTAAATTGGGACGCACTAAATATCCCAACCATAAATGCACGCTTTTCCACTCTTTCGAAAGCTCCTGCGTCCGGGGCGCTGTCGGTCGTCAAATTTTTTACTACTTATTTCGCCTGACGGGCCAGGACGTGGCGTGTTATAAGGAAAATATACAAAGTCTATCACAATCGAACATGAATCTCGGAGGAAATATCAAGCCTGATGGGATCAAGCGGATGCAAAATTTATATATGTATACATATACGTACGTACGTACATGCATACAGGTATATCTATATAGAACCGAACGCGTCGGTGCATATTCGCTTCAATATGCGTCGACAGATAGATTCAGGCGCTGGTAATACGTGCCTATAATTCTGATGGATAGGTGAGGCCGAACACGAATGATTCACGAATTTCCGCGCACCCCTGTCTGCCTGTTTTTGGCGAACGGAAGACATCACGTTCGCACACGTGTTAGACCAGGCGCAACACCACTCTTCCCTGGTTAAAGTAGTTTATAACGATGACGCTAAACCAACTGCCTATAATGGCTGTCTGAACGTACATGATCCCATCCTGTTCGCCGATGCATGTACGATGACTGAATTCAAATAGCTCCCAGCGAAAAGTCACTCGACTTCCATCGACGTTTCTTGCATACACGATATTCAATTTTTCTATGTAAAACATGTTTATTGGAGGTTCGTATTTTTTAATTAGTATCAGATTTTATTAAAATATTGAAATACGTTGTACCGGACTATTCATAGAAATGTCGTTTTATATTATATATTGTATAGTTATATGGTATAAAATTGAAATTGTTTTAGAAGTGAAAATAGTGTAATTATTAGTGTTGCTGCTGTAGTTGCTGTTCTTTTTGTTATTAAAGAAATAATATAATGTAAATAGTCATACCTTCGTTCGTATTAATATAATTATTAATTATATCTGCTACTTATTAGCTTATCACGCTATTTATAAAATTCTAATTAATTGGTGGGCAAATTTGTAGATTAACCCTTTGCACTCCAGGAGGTACCAAAAGTACCCAACACACTTTCTAATGAAATATAGTCAACATTTCTTAAAACTAACTCAACAAGAAATCGTATGTAAATTAAAGAAAGAGGCTGTTTTATTTTAATATTTCATATATCAATGCATCGTATAAAGCTTAACGTTAAATATTATACTTCGTAACTTTGCTGTAGCAAATCAAGTGGCGACTAAAAACGTGTACACCTGACCCTCGATTTACGCGAAAATCCGTTCCACATAAATTCATTTTACACAAATGAAACTCGAGTAGAGTCTGTCGGTACAAGAGAGAACAAACTATTCGAAAAGGAGCCAGTACAAGTTTTAAAAATTCATATTTATTTTTCACTGCTCAACAAAAGAAATAACAATGACGTTTCAGTAAAGAAATGCTACATTTTATTCGGTGTAACTAAATTCAGATAAGTAAACCCGTGAAAACTACCGCGTAAAAAAGGAACGCGCATAAAAAAGAGTCCACCTAAATCGAGGGTCAGATGTACTCAATGATACGGATGTGAAACCCATTCATCATACGTCAGCTTCTATTTCGAAGCAATTTGCGAGGCTCATTTCACTTTTTGTATGTGCTCCGCTTATCGTGGCTTCCCCCGAGAATGGAATGTTGAGAATATAATCGTGAATGTAATACGATAGCCGAACCCACGTGCCGTATTTCGCGGTAGACGGTTTTACGGGCCGTGGATACGTAATGCTTCGTCAACGGACTGAAATGGAAATGGCCGGCCTATTGTTCCTTTGCTATAATTTCCGCGGGACGGCTGTCGCAACAAAATGCGCGGTAATGACTAAAGAGCCGTGCGAAGTACGCTGCACTTGCGTACATGCGTGTCCAGCCGAAAGAATTCGTTGCGTACCTCGTTTGACATATTGACTTAAAAATTATTCTATATTGTAGTATAATTATTCTATGTTCTGTATATGTAGCCTTGAAACAAGAAAAAATACATAATTCATCCCCCGTACGGTGATATTTTAAATACTTCTTTAATTGTAATTAGCGCTTTAAGCGAGGACCATTATTAAATGGAGAGACTTTTTCTCTCATCGGACAGAATTAACGCTTGATTTAATTAAATGGTAGCCTTTTGAGATCATTGTTTCTATAGGAAAATTTGTATCGTTCTCTGTGAAGAAAGTAATCGATAAAAGTGTGGTGGAAGGATTATAGATTATTTCTGGACTTAACAAATTAACATATTGCATGGCTGATCACCAATGATTGGAGCTTCCAAATTGTTTAAAGGCAATTGCAATAAGAAGATTGACGTCGGATAAAAATATTTAATAATATAAGAAATTAGATAATGTTACGTAATAATACTTTCTAATACCGCTTATTTTGCTACAAAACAATAAATTAATACTATGCGAAACGCTCGAAATTTGTGTTACAGTTAACGTGCTATAATTCATACAAGGTGGCAAGAAAAAAAAGGCGACTATTGAAAAAGTGCGCGACGATCAACGACGATATTTTCATTTCCCGCAACAGTCGCATTTTTGCCCGATTCGCGCGCGCGAATCGCACAACAGCTCGAACAGCCGTGTCTAACGAATAAACTGCGGATGCATGCACGCTTAACGAGTATGCGGGCAAAATTTCTCGCGTAAATCAAAACCCGAATAGATTACTGGTATCCGCAATGGCTCCTTCCTCCCGCGCTCCCTGTATCTCGCCGGCATCTCAAAACATTCCTGGCAGCCCCTTTCGTTTTCCTGATATTTCGACCCCGTTACGTGGCGTTCTGACATCTTTAATCCTGTTACCGGTATAACTCAATGAGCCGAGCCGTCAAAATGAGGGTACGATGATTGCGGAGCCGCACACCACTCATCTCTCGGCGAATCTGCATCCAAATATTTGCATAATTCGTGTCGCGCACCTACTTCCACGGAGCTATTCGATCTTCGGGTGTTTTCGAAGAAGTACGGTTTCGCGTGTTGGAATAATTAATGTTACAGTTATACGAGTATGCAGCGGATGATCGAGGAATCTCGGATATTTTAATTAGAGTTTTTAAAGGATTTATTTGTGGTATATTCGTTTGGAAACAGTGATGCTTGTATTTTCTGAGTTAAACGTTTGTATGGAGATATGGAGAGAAGATTTGACAAAGGGGGGAATTAAATGAAATAAAATAAATTTTGAGAATTTTTGTTTAAAATTCAATTATATAAGAATACCAATACGGGCATAATTATGCGCGAACCTTGTTCCCACCGGCGACCGATACCGCCGTGAAACCACCCTTAAAAAGAGAGACACAAAGGAGAAACACGATCGTAATTGGCGGTGTGGCTCTTCAATTTTTCCTGATCACTTTTTGGACGAGCCCGGTAAAGTCGTTCGAGGGACCGATAGTTCGGCGGTATCGAGTAGCCGGGTCGGTTCATTTGCAGTTTCCGGAGGGTCCGCGAGCTATTCGACTGGTATGTAGATATCGAGCCGCAGCGCGAGGAGAGGGACGTGCAGTTGACGTAACCTGCTTCGCGGATAAACCTTTTGTAACGTTTTAATGGCTCGGCACTGACATTCGACAGGGGAGAAAAAGTCGCGGCTCGTTCCCCTTTTTCTCTCCTCCTCGCGGCGCGTCGGGCAAAAAGGAAAATTCCCAGATTGCGAGGAAAATTGTGAGTTCCTTTGGTAATGAGGTCGAGCCGTTCGCTTTTCTCTCTTGCTACCCTTTCTGTTGCCTTTCCTTTTTATTTTCAGTTCGGTTTCAATTTTTTTCGGCTCTCGTAGGGTGACGCCGCTTAATATAGAGCAGCTCCTAATATGGAACACCACGATTTTTTGAAGAATAGCTTAGTATGTTTGTCACCGAAACATTTCAATGGTAACGAAACAATTATATTAATAGTGGAACATTAATTGGAAATTTCTCATTGAACGCGATGCATCGTTGTACATGGTAGCGTGTAAAATTTTCTGAGACGAGTCGAACGGTTAAATTTCTTAATGTGGAGAAGCTGAAAAATTTCATTTTCAACGATTTGTCGTTGAACATATTTATTTTTCACTATTCAAAAGGAATTTGCTGGAAACTTACCCTCTTCTTAGAGTAATTATTATTTTTCTAACGGAATTTTTCTAAAAAAATTACCGTAAGTTCAAAGAACTGGCAGACCTATTCATTTATTTTTTCGAATTCCTTAATTACTCATTTCTCCTAACAAAAATGACATTTTCTACAGATCACCTAAGTGTTCCATATTAGGAGCAATTTTTCAATTCACTGTTCTTCGTCAGTATATAAACGTTCACTAATTCCTTCCCGTTTTGATGCAGATATTCAGAAAAATGCATTCATCTCGTTTTTACGAGCTTTTCAAATCAGATGTTTCACATTAGGTGCCGTTGCCCTACGTTCCCTTTTTCCAATTATGCGAATGGACGAGTCGCGGAACACCCCCAGTCCACTTCCGCGATCATCGGCCGCGGATGCCGCGGTCCCCGCGCGTTGCCAGGTTCAATGCGGACCTCCGCCGCTAACGGCGGCCGCCGACTGCAGTTTTGCGCGTCGGCCATATCCCGAGATGATCACCGATAGCCGTTCGTTTTCACGGTTGCTACTCCGCGTGGTTCGCGTTCGCCGCTTTTTTCCCTCTGCGCCCTACCCTTTCACGTAAATAATAGTATCGCAGTGGTTAATGTGTTTCTGGGGGACGCGACTCGTGCATTTCGAGCTTCCCGTTAGTTGCTCGCTTTTGCGGGGAATTCCCGTTGAACTTTCGCGCTGGAACCGCGCCGGTGTCCGTCAGAATTATTGGCATTCTTTGCTTCGCGGATAACTGATATCGGAAAGGTATTTCGTATTATTTAATTTTCATTTCGTTTCGTTATTCGATCGTTATTCAAACCTCCGTGTGAATCTTTGATAGCGGGCTTACGGAATGCATCGATTTGACGCGTATTGAATTTTACGAGCATTATTTTTCTGAGATCGAAACGAACGAACATCGAGTTTTCTGGGAACAATGGATTAAACCATAGAAGCGATTGTAAGTCTAGCGTTAAACAGATTTGAATTTTAACACTAACCCTACCGAGAACCGATCGAATGACTGGATTTATGTTTACATAAGTAGTATTTTATAAATTCAACGCATTAATCGATACACATGATTGCTAATAAGTCGGAAGCGTACAATTTTTCGCCATAAATATGCAGACACGCGGGATGCTCGCTTTATTATTAGTCATCATTTTTCTCATAAACGAAAATAATGAACGCGGAAAAGGTTTCTCCGTGTTTTATAACTAACACAATAGGCATCTCAATTTTTTATGTGTACAGCATTAACCGAGCAATGAGGGTGAACTTTAGCTTTTTAAGCGGCATTATTGAGTTGTTCCACTGTGCATAAATTTCCGTATCCGAAACATTAGTTTTTTTTAATGACGAATGCCTGCGTTATCGTGTTTTTTAGAAAATACAATAAGACTGTTTTCTTCTTCATTTATTCCGTACAACGTATCTTTATTTTATACCTTGTTTCCAACAAATAGTAATTATAAAAATGTAAATTCAAAATGTTCATTACAAACCAACAGATAAGAAAAGCTATATAAAGCAATGTAACAATTTAATAATCGTGACACATATTTAATAACTGAAAATATAATAAACGAAGATTGAAAAATTATTAAAATTATTGAAATTAAAATTTAAAAATTCACGTTTCGTTTAAAAAATGATACGTCATCATAAAGTTTTCTTATTACTGGAATATAAAATTTTAGAAAATCAACGATCTATTCGTATCGCTAAGAGTTTGATACTTAGAATTTTTATAAATTCCAAAATTAACGACCTCATCATATAAAAAATTATTAGCTTACTTGACGATACAATTTTCTTTCGCGAAGCTTAACTGCATCCCGACAAAACTTTAGTATTCCATCTCGGAGGAAAACTTGGGATAGAGCATAAACGCGGATCCATAAAGTGTGACGTTAAATTAACTGCTGTGTATGTAATTCTTTTCACGTGAAATTACAGGTGGTTTTTGCAACGACTCCGGGGAGAACTGTTCATCGTGAAATTCATTAATTACCCCTCCTTTTTCGTTACGCCACTAAAAACCAGAACATCCCGCAGTGGAAACGAACATCCAACGATTATCCTTAGAACAAAACAAGTACGACCCAAAAGGACATGTTTGCGGTTTTTTCTGTAGTTGTTATGTTGCTTCAAAATAGTGAGCATAAAAGGTAGAAAAAGGGACTTAATTTCAACAAATATTACTTGAAGATTGTGATCATTATAGTCATTACAATCGTTACAGTCCTTCAAAATAGTTAGCATGAAAGGTAGAAAAAGGGACTTAATTTCAACAAATATTAAAGATTCTGATCATTATAGTCATTACAATCGTTACAGTCATAATCATTATGGTCGTTATAGTCATTATTGTCAATCGTGGTTATTGGACTCTGAACGAAAAATGAAATCAAGATAAAATTGAAGTGCAAACTAGATTTAACGGTTAGATATTATTTTTGATGATAGTATATCAATTGTGATCCATTTTATTACTACCAACTTGTATTAATTTATATAATAGCACACTAAGTTAAGTGCACAGAATCTACAGTTATGTTTTCGTATAATTTTATTTTTATATTAACACAGCATTAGTAACACTATGAAGTTTCATTTCAAAATAAGAATATTGTATGTTCAAATTTTCTCACATTTTCAACGCATAATAGAAAACGTTCGTGAATCTCACGCAATTATATAATTTTTAAATTACTGAAATAAATGTGAAGCAGAAGCATATTTACTGTCTACATTATACTTCCAGCTATAAAATACCCTGTAACACCTGGAAGCACCGAAGACACTATTCTTTATTTGTTTCCACCGTCCGTTCGTCTTTTGAATTAATGATGCGGGTAATCCGCGTATAATTGGATCGTTAATCAATTCCGCGGACTCGTAAATCGATAGAATATCATCGACCTTACGGCGCAAATTAGTCTGTTCTTAGTGTAAAATTTCAAAATTAGTAGCCGATCGGTCAACCGCAAGTGCGACGACTCATCACGTGGTAAATGGCGCATACAGTAAAACTCGGAGAACTAGAAGGGGCAACATAATTTACGTGGCTTCAAGAAACTTTACGAACATCGGTAAGTGCTACACCAAATTTTCAGCAATAATTTTCTTCTGCTACAATCTATACAGGGTATACAGAATATAATTATCAGAATATATCTATCAAACAAGCAAACCTTTTATCAGTGAAAGAATTATGTAACTCTGCATTTTAATAATAACATTATCACACATTATTGACAAACTTCAAATAGAATTGGGTCTCGTTCGGCGCAACAGTTCCGCGCCGTTAAATCGTTAAGGCGTCGCGCTGCGACGATTCGCCGGATCGCTAACGAGTTCTCGTGAAATTATTACTGATCGAGCGGAGCCGAACAGTTCGAGCGACAAAATCAGGCCGCTGCTAGGTTGCTTTTGTCGCGGCTGGCCGGATAGGCGACAGATCAATCTGAAGGACCTATTCTCGGAGGTTTTTGCACGTGGCCGCGCATGCCGCCGAGATAAACATAACGTCCGACCGCTTCTTCTTCCTCGTCTCCTTCGCGTCCACGAGTGCGCACTCGTCTCTGAATACATTTACAAACACGAGTGCGTTATTACGTCCCCCTTCGCCGGAGCGAGAAAGACGGAGATAATGAGAGGATGGGAGAGTTACTGGGAAAATAAGAATGCGAGAAAGAGAAGGGGAAGTCGGAGAATTGAGGGACGAAAATTAATTTGAGTGGAATAGGGGAAGTGAGAAAGAAAGAGAAGTAGGGGAGAAATAAAGAATACATGAATGTAAGATTGATAGGGTGATAAAGAGAGGCGAGAGAGGGGAAAGTGGAGAAGTGTAAGAAAAATAGACAGGTAGAGAAGAATGAAAAAGTCACATACAGGGGCTTAAGTTTATGTAAAAAATGGCGTGACTGAATTTGAATAACATCGCAGTTAAAGTGTTAACCCCTTATCCTATGATTTATTTCTCGACTGTGCTTGATAGTACGTTATAGTTGATAACTTAATAGAAAAAGGAAAAATATAATTTTATACTTTTTATGAAACATAATATTATATATTATTACATATTATATTTTATACTTGTTCTATGTCTACGTTTGCTAGTTACCAAAGGTTCAAGATGACCAGTAGGCAAGTGACATTTATGTTAAAAATGAATAAATAACGCTTAGATTTCAGCTGGTCTTTTTATAGTATAAGTCCATTCATATTTCGAGATACTTAAGGGTTTGCTTTTGAATAAAACTTAAAAGTATTAACAAAGGTTAATCAATTCATAAAACCATAAACTTAAATTTTATTATGCAATAATCAACAAAATCGCAATACAAAATAAACGATTTTTTAGGTACAAATGAAGCTATCCAAAAAAAACCATCTTTGCAATAACATTTTACGGTTAAACTTCTTTTAATTAATTTACGAGGATACCGTACGCTATTCGTCGTGTAATTATAAATATAAAAGGATACCTATATCTCACTGGAACTACCATCAGCTCATTTCTTCCAAAAATGGATTTACATTACTTTCAAAACGAAAATGTTCATTCGAATTCAATTTGAAATCACGAGCCTGACGCGTTATTATAAAGCAACGGGTTAAACAAGCGCGGCAGTCGAGTGTTCCTAACACGCGGTCGCGATCCGGAGAGTATTCAGTGCTCGCTCGTTGCGGCACGGGGATTTTTAATCGCGCAGAAATCTTCCTGGGCAGTCCCCTGCGTGCGCCCCTATGATTCATATTTGTTTCCGCGAGTTCTGATAGAACACTCGGATGATTTATACCGTTAATTCTTTCGTCGACTCGCGTGGAATTCCGCCCGCGCCCCGTCAGATGCGCACACCGGTGCCCCGCGGGATTTCCCTCCAGCAGGAGCAGTTGTAACGGAGGAGCGTTCAACGGTTGTAGACATTTGTCTGCTTGCATTCGGCACTGCAAACGCTTAAGGAATAGCGTCGCCGTGAACATTATTCGCAGGTTGTTCCGTTCCTATTTTATCGCCATCTGCGCTTTGATACAGCGCGGCACTAATTCCGCGACTATTCTGCGAGATCGAGTTAATCCCCGGCAATACGGTTTCTTTTGCAAACGCTAGGACTGTTTAACTTGTTAACGCGTTCACTGCCACGGAAACCTTCAGAGTTTTATGTATCACTTGTTCTATTTTGGCGAAGATAAAAAGGAACAATTATCAATTATTTATATTATATTATATTATATTATACTATATTATATTATACTATATTATATTATATTATATTATATTATACTATACTATACTATATTATATTATATTATATTATATTATATTATATTATATTATATTATATTATATTCAACGGTCAAATCGTCTAACTTTTTTCTTACGGAGCCTCCAAGGGTCTATCAATTGAGATCTCGATTACTTTATAATTAACTTTCCGTATTATCATTGAATATTTTTATTCGACGTCAGTTAACTTGTGACGAATTATAATTTTTTCCAAGTGATTTAGAAGCTAGTCACCGGTGAATCCGTTAACTGAATTTTAGTTTAAAAAATATCTCGTTTTGCGCGCAGTAAAGTAAAAAAATGTATATACTTGTCAAACGTAGTTAACTTGTTAATCACTAATAACCTACTAGAAACAAAACGATATTTCATGTCATCCGATATTTCCAAACTTTAACGAACGCATTTCTGACATATTTGCATATCAGACTTCATTCGAAAGTTTGACCGAAAGAGCGAAGGAAATTCTTTTCCATATATTGAGAAACAACAGGACTCCGAACATTCCGCGATCGCCGTAAGAAATTTGTTCGGTCGAAGGCTACACAAATGCTGGGGGATGTAGATCAGTTCGAAGGACCGTTCCGAAATGTTTTTGCGGATGATAGGTAATCCTGTTGGAACAAACATGACGTATATATCTTCTTCTGCTTCTCGCAGCGGCGAGAAACATAATTCTGTTTTGCCGAGCAGACTCAAGTACCAGCAATGCTTCAAACAATATTGTGCAGCCTCGAAAGTAGAATGTATTACTTTAATAAATGAATAATTACGAATTAATAAAGAAGAATGAAATATTTCTACAGTAATGTTCACGACCAATTATTACACAGAACAATGTTTCTTGTTTCAAGCGTTCCATAAAGTTGAAAATTCGTTAAAAAGTATCGAAATTATCGAAGAATCCTTAGCTAGAAAGAAAATTATTTCCTTTTCTCAATTATTTTCTTTTTAGCTAAGGATTCTTCGACAATTTCGACACTTTTTAATGAATTTTCAACTTTATGGAACGCTTGAAACAAGAAACATCGTTCCGTGTAATACTTGGTTGCGGACATTTATTTCCTTTTCTCAATTAATTATTGTGAAATCCGAAAATAGAAAATAGTGGCTGGACAGTATTCCCGTGTAAAGTGCAGAAAATATAAAAGAATAAATATCTTTGTACAAAGAATGTCCTCGGCCGAGAACGAAATAACGTTCAGACTTTTAAAAACGTCGTGGAGCGCTCAGGATCGAAATTCAAGGAATTCGTATGCGACACTTGAATCTCCGGGGCTTTTGCAACATCTTCTTCCCCAGAAAACGGTCATTAATTTCCTTGACTACGCTGGCTGAGTATGGAAAGTCCATTACTACTAACCGGACAACTAATCCTTGCCCACTTACCCGAACGGCCAGGTCTGATTACATCGACTCTATTACTACTGGCTGCGAAACAACGAGTTCCAGGAACGAGCGTAATAGACAAATCAATTGCCGAGGACTTTTAGCCGCGTCACCACATTTTACGAATATTTTTTTCTACGCTATGATACATTTAGTTCTGCGTTTAGATTTAGAATTAATAAATGGCTACAATAAATAATGAATCAACTTGTCAAATCGTCTAACTTTTTTCTTATGGAGCCTCCAAGGGTCTATCAATTGAGATCTCGATTACTTTATAATTCACTTTCCGTATTAATATATTATAAAGTTAGTACTCTATAGTATCGAAGTAGTATATTAACAAAAATAGAATAGAACAGTTGACTAAATTTAAGGAAAATATTCAAAAAATACTAAATAATGTATTATTATAATAAACACATCATTGTAATATAAGAATTGTAATAAGAAATATAAAATTATCTTTAAAAGAGTATTAAGAAATTACTAATATTTTCTGCAATACTATTCGAGAAGAAATATTCGAACACTATTGATGTTCTAAATACAGAATAATATATTTACAATTAACTGTAAACGTACCGTGACCAGTCAAATGACGAATTTTTAAATTATCTTTCCTTTTACTCCTGTCTCTGACAAAAGAAAAACGTGATCCAACTTCTTCACCTTTATTTTGTAACCAATTATTTGACTGGTTCCAGTAGCAATATATGTACAAACTGTCGGTACGTTTATACATGACTAATATATTACTAACATATTTTAAGAAGGACCATTCTGTTCAATTTCCTTCAACTATTGCCAAAGATTTTCCGTTTGCAACGTAGAAGTTTTTCCAACGGAAGCTCGATTTATTCAATCGAACACACTCGCTTGGATTGGATCAACGCGAAACTTCCAACAACGAAGACTCGAAAAACGCAAGATCGAACCGTCAGAATGACTCGCCCATTTTTCCGTCCTGCCGACGGACCGGCTGTAACGAGATTTACCAATTAAACCGTAAATACATTGCGCGACTGTATATAATTCCCCGAGAGATTGAGATTAATAGCAACACTTCGTTTCAGACACTATAAACGTTACGACGGCAGTTAACCGGCTGTTCACGGTTCAGCCGAAACTTCGCGCAACCCTTGACACACGCGAACGGAGGAGGCGCGAGGGAATGCGTTAGGGTACGTTTACACAAATAGAACGAATCCATAAACGACACCCCATTCTAATTAGTGCTCGAAGGAGATTGTTAACTTTCGTAGACGAAAATTATTTATCGAAACTTTAATGCTGAACGTGTCGGTACCTCGTACAGGGTGTCCCATTTTAATATATAAATGCAAGTATCTTCACTATTTGTTATTTACAGAATTATTTACAGTTCTTGCTTCCTTGACGAATGTTTCAGCGTGATACAAGAATAGTTGATAATGTTCGAAATTACCGTAACTGTTGACCGAAAGAATTTTATGGAAATATTTTTGAATATGATGTAATTTGTTGAAAACTGGGATTGATTTCAACTTTGATTCCTTGAACCAATATTTCAATATAAGATATTAATGATATTTATATGACAGTTCTTTCGAAAAAGACGTATCATCTCCCCGCAATTTACCCTACAACACGAATTCCGAAGAACCAAAACCCGGAAACCGATGTATCCGTGTGGGTCGAAACCGATGCATCCATAACAGTTGTAACCATTCTTTCGGTTCTCGTAACTGTTCCAGTCAGAATCGATCCATAACAATTTGAAACAGTCATCCTCGGAACCGTTTCAATCCCTGGTGTAAACGCGCCATTACGCGCACGGCCGTGCACCCGTGCGTGTGTACAACGGTCGTATATCTTTTCTCGTCTCACCTCGAGGGCGCGGGAAGGTTGCGTTATTTGCAACAGGGTGTTTCGCGCCGACACGTTGAGTCAACACACTTGAACGGGGGTGGGATCGGAGGGGGGCGGGTGGATGTGTTCGGCGATAGCGGCACGTCGAGACAGATAGGAAAAGAAGAGGGACAGGGATGAAGTTCGCACGCGCGAGGGTAGAATGACGAAAAAAGACGTCGAACGGAAACAAGTCGAGGGAGCAGCGGACAAGCTAGGGGTGGAGGAGGAAACGAAAAGAGAAATAGACGGATTCAATAGAAGAAGCATGGGATGAAGAACAGAGGGGATGGGAATGCAGGCAAGAAGAACAGAAAGGAGCACGGGGAATGTGGGGAGAATGGCTGGAAAAAGGAAGGGTAGTTTTGCATGATCTTCATGGGAGTCTCTATTGACCCCTTGCAGTCCACAGGTTTTTCAAAAGTATTCAATGTCCTTTTATGATGTATGGATATTCTTCGAAGTTAACCCCTTACCATTTATTTCTCAAGTATGATACATCTACTTTGTCATTGATAATTTCTTGGGAAGAAGAAAATAATTTAGGAGTATTCAATGATCACGTCTACTCTGAAGTGTAATAGTTAATAACAGGAGAATAATATTTAATTATAATTCAAGAGAATCGAGTAATATTTATAAAATTCTGTTCAAAATTTTTATCGCGCGACACGTTATTATAAAACAGGGAATTAACAGAGATCGAAAGAAATTAAGGAACAAAACTTAGTTTTATTGTTTCGTACGTTGATCCTTTATGCGAAACATTCAAAAATAAATTTAGATTAGAATGTCGATTATTGTAAGCAAAAGAATCACATAAGAGATAAAGTAACGATACAGTAATTATTCAACGTTACAGTTTTCGTTTTACACCGTTATCCAGCTACATCGCTGCACAATTTCGAATCATCTTCGTGCATTTAATTGGCAGAGATAAACGACATTGATAAAAATTCTTATGCCCACTGCGAATAAAACAAACGAGACGTGAAATGCACAAAATTCGCATGAACGCGTTAAAGTTGGTCCCATCTCTGTTATGCGCTTAAAATGCAAATGCGTTTAAAATTATCGCCAATAATTATCGATCCATCTCTCTCCGTTTATCGTTCCAGCTCTCTCCTCCCGCAGTCGGATTTTATGTATTCCGTGCCGTCGGTATCGTGTGACATGACGTTCCGTTTTTATTTTCTTCGAAATTCCATACAGGAAGAGAAAGAAATAAATACACGATGCAGTTTTCCACCTCGCCACTTCTGTCTCGTGCTTCCCGAACACCTCGCCAAAGCCACGTCCAAACACCTGTGCATCAATTCTTTTAATCCCGTATAGCCTGCCTCGCATCTCTTTCCGCCTCTCTCGCATTTTAAAGGTTCATCCTCGCGTGTCCTATAACGGAATCAACAAAAGCTAACTCGATTTTGATGTATACGTATATGTATATATATATATATACACTCTGCATTTAGCGTGACTATTGACTCGCCTTTTTGTCGCTCTCGTGGCCAGTCAAATTGTTTGTTGCCGGAATAGCTTTCTCATTGTTTTTATTGTCGTGAAGTTGAGTTTCTCGTTACTTAACACTAACCTTACCGAACAGTCGAATTAACTTGAAATTCCTCTACAGAAACTTTAAGAGTCCGCGTGCATTTATTTATGCTACCCAGTTATGCAAACAATCCATCTTTATTCACTCGATTTAGTTATCTGAGTAATTCATCATTATTTACACGACCAATTCGTCTTTATTTATTCCATTGACTTATACAAATATAAGTAAAATAATCGTATAATTGATTTCTATTCAGCTAAATTCCCTAAATAATATAAATAATTTTATACGAGCATCCACCAACCTAGATATATATTTCTGTGGCTTAATACACTAGTATCTTCTAATTTATCAAAGATTAACACTAAGAGCCTGTCTAGAGTATTTCTCTTTTTCCAATAAATTATTGAGAATAAACCAGTCGTATCGATCAGAGTTGAGGAGGAAATCATGTGGCAAGGGTTCAAGTGCTAATCAGTTGGCAGTACATGTGTTCTGGCAATACGTGTTTAAAAAATGCATATTCAGAGACGAAAGGGTTAAAACCGACACGGCTACCATCTTGTTCGTTCTGGTGGTACTAGAGAAAATGCGTGAGTTATGGGTTTTAATAAATTCCCCGAAGCCAGCACATCCCTTCACGAATAGGGGTACGCGAAACGCTCGACAATAAAAATCGAATGCTCCGAATGTAAGTTCCAACGGCTCGTCGTACCTGGGTAAAGGCATGGCCTGCCATCTTGCGTAACTCTCCTCAAGTTATCGTAGCCCCTTCACGTTGGTCGAGTCTTCGAGAAACTGGTTTCCGGGTTCCCCTTTGCACTCCGAATTTTGTATGGATCTTCCTCTTAATAATTTTACGTTATTTTAACCCTTTCGCTAGAAATACTTATAATTTTCTGATGAAATATAAATGACACTTTGTGTTGTATAATATATTTAACACTAAAACCACCAAGTAATCAGAGTGACTTACTTTCAGCTCTTTATAAAAATTAAAACAGTTTCTTGAGATTCGAAAGATCTCGTAGTCTTGTATCTGTACAAATGAATTTAATTGAAAATATTTCTCAAACACCTTCGTAATTTAAATACTTGCAAAATAAAAATTCTGAAGTGGAGTCAATTTGACCAGTCCGATAGTTTCAGTGTTAATAACTAGAGAAACTTTACGTAAAATGTAAAATAAAACTATTCTGTTAAAATATTTGGTGTGTTAACCCTTTGCAATCGGAAACTTTTCGAGATATCACACATAAATTAACGAAACTTTTTATTCCAATATTTCACGTATTAATGCTTTATATAAAACGTAGTATTAAATATCAAATTCTGTAATTTCGCTATACGAAGTCTGGCAGTGACCGAGAGTCACCTCTCAAGTGCAAGTGGTTAATATAACATACGAAATTTAATTATATAATAATCAATAATAAAAAATACAAATCTAAATGTTTGTGTTTTATTTGAAATACAGTTTGAAGGACAATTGTTTGATAGGAAGAAATGTCAACAATTTTCTTTACTAATTGAATATAGGAAAAATCCAATTTAAAAGCAACGAATGTGACTTCATATCATAGTATCTAAGAAGAAAATTTCTGATGAATTAATTTTATAAAAAAATTCAGGACTGCGTAAGATCTGTGAATGTGAAAATATTCCCATTAAACACATCATTTCGATTCGAGAGTATAACTCTTAAACCGATACGCAGCATTAAGCTTATTGTTTGGTACATCGAGTTGCTCGCAATTAACCCAGATATGTCCATTATCCTTCCAGCAGGATGATTAAAGTAATTTTATTTTATATTATATCCCTGTTGTGTTATATCTGCCTGCCATTCTGTCAGAAGGGCAGATATACGTTTGAACATTGATTAACGGTATCATGATAATGTAATTAATTAATAAAAGTTCTCTATGGATTCCGTGTCAAGATCGTATGACATTAATTCGAAAAATTAGAAGAGAACTGTATGTATATTTCGATTTTCTATTACTTCATTTATTTCGATATTAAATTTCACTGTATTATATGAACAGTCTTAAAGTACGTACAATAAAATAGAAATGAAAATAAATGTCTCTATATAATACAGTAAGTGACATAATAATTCGAACACGTTATAATATCTGTGTATATTAATTAAGGAATAACTTTACGTTGAACATTTAGCCTACTTATTATTTGTACATTTCTGTAAGTAACGTCTAAACCATATGCAATGAAAGTAAAGACAAAATCATTCAGAACAAACTTCAAGTAATAATTATAAAAAAATGTAATTTATCGGTAACTTTATAGTAATACATTACATTAATCTCATCCTCCATTTTTTAATTCTTGAATCAATCATATTTTCAAACCCGCAGACAATGAGTGCAAAAACTCGTACTCAGTATACACAGTCGTAATTTATTACAACACGATGAACTAAAACCAGCGATCTTTCCGGTACACCATAAAATCCGAGAAAATGCAACGAGTAGATTCCTCTTGCTCTCGTGAACCGCTCTCTCATCATGGTTTAATTAGTACGTGGCTTCCAGTTCCACTTTTCATGTGACATGGTAATCTAGTTTCTTAAAAGTTGTTACGTTTCTCAATGTTAGTCCGACCGATGTATAATACTTTCTTCTTTTCCATGTGTTTACACATGAATCTTCTCGAATGCTTATCTAGTTCCACCGACATAGTTTTATTAAACAATTATGGTATAATTATTTCATAAAATTATTTCACTTGATCATAGTTCCACTATGATTCTTGTTTGTTCGAAAATAAAAAGCAAAGTGCAAAAGATACAAATTATTTATTTTGGTTAAAAAATAGCTATACATTTAGATTATTTTTTAACATGGTCACCATAAACTGCGATACATTTTGGTATCGTATCAATAATTTTTTACTACAGCATCGAAAGATGCTGCTTTGTAATTTGTTAACCGTTGTAGTGTCATTGCTCTAGTTTAAATTGCTCGAATTGCACTGTTTCAACGTATTAAAGAACAACGAATTTTGTTTCCACAACGCGTTTAAGTTTCGTTAAAATTTCACAGTATGAAATTCAGTAGCTTAATGTTTTTCGCCAGCAGAAGGCAAATAACAGCACGAACTTCACATTTAACGGGATTATTTATCGCCGCGCTCATTGTAAATTATTGCCACGCGGTAAAAAATGCAAATGTAACTAAGATTAATACGTTGACTGCCAAATTATCACTGTTAGTAATCTCTCAAAATTGAAGTGACTTGTTAAAAAAAAAAAATAGAAAATAAGAATCTTATAGATCTTAATGAAATTTGATTCGTTCAAATGAATGATAAAAATGAACTTTCAAATCTAGTGAAAAGATCGTCACCCAAATTTGACTAATTTAACGGTTAACGAATTATATAACAGATAGCTAGTTAAATAATTAGAAGATGATATTATACAATTCTAATTTCGTCTTATTTCAAATCTAGAACTACCGAGTATTTAACATAATTGATACGCAATCCCTACAAAATTGTAACGATAGATTATTTTTAGTTTCTTGAGACGTTCATTATAGCATTTAAATGAAACTATTTATTTTCAGAATTATTTCGAATATTCGACGCGTCTGTATCGATACCAATAATTGCGAAATAAGAAAACCGAAAAACGTTTATTTCTAAAGAATGGTGAATTCATATCATATACACACCGATGAAAAAACAACAGAATCGAGAAATCGTTTCGCGGAGCGATCCGTATTGGAGCCGCGCGTCGTTCAAACACTTCATGTCCTCCAACGATTAAAAATCGAAATTCTACTCCTATTTGAACTCGCCCGGAGAAACGAAGGAAATGGATTTTCTCATGCGCGGTGTGTTCATGCGCTCAGTTTCTCACGTGAATGACAAACGACGACCATGCCCGATGATTATAGAAACTCCTCCGCCAGTATCATAAAGGCATCCGAGAATGCTTTCATTTCAACGGTTTCAGATTACAATGAGGCGTGCGAGTAAAGCATTTTCTACTTCGAGCGATCATTTCTTCCATGAATACCGCAAGTTCTCGGTAACGTGTCTTAAAGTACGCTCGTCGAAGAACCTTCTCTCTTTCGTGTCCCTTCCCTTGAGCACTCTCGGTCAAGATTAAATTTTTATTTTTCTGTCGTAAGTGATCGATAGGTCGTAAACGTTTGAGAAAATTTATGAATGGATTGCTCGAAAGTAGAATCGATTTCAAGCTTGCTTCCTTGACGAATGCTTCAGCGTGATACAAGAACAGTTGAATAGTTCGAAATTACCGAAACTGTTGACCGAAAGAATTTTATGGAAATATTTTTGATTTCTTGACGAACCAATATTTCAATAGACTTAAAAAACAGTTGGAAAATATTAGTAGTTTATATTAAACATGCTTTGTAACGGAATTTTATGGCAATATTTTATTATACCACAAATACGCCGTTTATTTTGAAAATGGCTTAAGTCCATTTAAAAAAAAATCGAAGAAACTGTTAAAAAATATATAGTAATATAGAATTATAACTGTTGCAACCGGTAAATTGAGTTTTTTGAAAAATGTGAAACAGTTCACTTCTAAGTGTATTTTAATAGTGCGACCATCAAGACGAATTTAACAATTTTCCGTAATCCTTTCACTGTTAATCCGCATTTAAATGCCAAAACAATTCTGCACATATCTAGTGCACAATAATTCAGAGAGATGCCTGCCTCGCTTTTGAGGGAGTAATACCTAAATACAATCGCGCTACTTTCAGACAATGACCTAGGAATAAAGGAAGGGAAAATAAAAAGGGATCGACAAACAGAATCCTCTTAACGAGCCATCATCGCGCAGATGTTTACTGCAACTGTACACGTGATCTTCCATTGCCGTTCTTTAATTCGAGAAGGATTTTACTTTCAGCATCTGTATCCCTTAATTTCTTGTTATTTATTTTCATTATTTTTTGTTTAAGTGTGATAATGAATTGTAATTTCTTTTCTTTTCGTTTCTTTTAGTTTAATGTGATACTAGAGATTGTACATTGCAACGACCTGAATAATCACCGATAAGATTACGATAAGATATTTACGATGATTAGGATAACATTCTTAAAGCGAATACGTCTTTCATATTATTTTCAATTAATTTTACTATATGTTCCTTTTCTTTATGTAATATATGTTCGTGGCAAAAGCTTCAAAGAAAAATTAGCAAATGAAAACACCGTTTCATTCTCTTCTATTTCCAGTAATAACAATAAAATAGTCTCAACGTTGTGACAGAAATCATAGTGCAAGGCGTCAGCAATATCACAGCAAAAATATAAAAACAATATACTCTAAATTCTTAATATTTGATATTTCGAGATACATCGAGAATTCTCTTCCCTTCCCAGTAATCAACAATAAAATCGTTCCAACGTGTGCAGCTGTGAAACGAATCACAAGTCAAGGGGTCCGCAATATTAAAGCAAAAATAAAACAGGACAGAAGCGAAAGGTTAAGGGTTAATCGGCAGGAGCCCGAGCGCGTCGCAACTATTTCCATTTCCCTCTATTACTCAGGTTAGTTTTATCACCGTTGTGTCTCCTCCGTTCTAAAGTTTCAGACCCGACCCGAACAATAGACCGGTCAGATAACGTTCAGTCCTCAAAGGGTATCATCATACGTTAAGAGTAGCCAACCGAGTCCCTATCTTCTTTCTTTCCGCGTGCCGTCCCCGCTCGGACAAAATACAGGTTGTTGTAGGAGGCGTCCGAATGGAAACAGCCTCCTGAACATTGCAAAGGCAATTTCCCCCGACAATACCTGCGGCCCGCTTCATTCTACGCATGTGCGTGCCCTTCCTTTGAGCACTCACGCGTAAGGGTTGACCAAAGGCTCTCGGAGTTCTCCCCTTTTTTTCGGACACGCTCTTCATCCTGTCGAAAACTGACCCTCGGACAGGCGAAGAGGGATAAAAGGATTGGAATACCTCGGAAAATGTTATGTACAAGAGGTGACTGCGAAACACTCGAACCGTGATTTATAAAACCGAGTTGATAAATTTGCGACAGACGTACTAGCGCCGATTAAAATTTCATTTGAAACGTCAGCCTGTTTCGTTTGAAATCGTGCAACTACGAAAATAAAATTGATTACTCGTTGCGATACGTTTTTGATAGTATTTTATTTCATGGCTGCTGCAAATGATTCTTTAAGTACTGATTTGAGCTACAAGACTAAAATATTTCAAGTTGTATTAAAATGCATTAGAATATATACATTTGATTTCTCTAAATTATGCTTCTTAATTAAAATAGTATTTAATGTTGTAATGATATTTTAATGATTCATTAGAGTAGAGATTCATTCTGCCACCTGCTCTTCTTTCTTTCTCATGTGTTCGTGTATCAAATAATTACTTTCTAAAATAAATAAAGTACGTAGTAATTGAGTAATACATACGTTTGTTAAATTCTATTTAAAATCTTTACCGCGAGTCTTACGCGTTACTCTAAGGCAAGGGGTTAAGAGGTTACACGAAAGACAAAGGAATAATGACAACAGGTGTAGAAACATTTACGAGTAAGAAAAATCCGAAGTTTCATGTTACACGAGTTAACATTTGATTTGCACAATATAAAATGCTTCTTCCCGTGAAACAACAAGGAACTGCGTCGAACAAGCGAAAATGGACTTAGAGAACTGTTTAGCGGAGACCCTGGAACGGAAAACTAGAACGCTCCTCGAAAGATCTAACACGGGTAAGCGAGCTAACGTTCCAGAAACTCGATCAAGCTTTAAGGTCCTTATTCGAAATTGATACGCGCGGTTGCAGTCGACCGTGCGATCCATTTGCCATCTGGCCGCAAAATCTTCCGTCGGTTTCCTTAGTCAGACTGCTATTTTGTCAGGCGACAGCTCGAAATAGATACTTGACCTCATTCGCGCGGGACATCATGTTGAGAAAATACAGATATCCTACTTAGAATTGCGCTCGCAACAGGCATATTAGAATATACATAGGGAACGGCAGACAGACGGGAATTTGTCGAAAGACAGAACCTTATGCGGCTCGAAACGTGCGCGGAACTACTGTCGACCTATCTCTTCGACGTCGCTGCAATCATAATGGTTCAAATGAAAACGCACGTGTCACACGTGTCTCTAACTACACCCCGCTCCCGGCTCGTTCGATAAACGCGTTCGCGAGTCTCGGAACGAACGGTGTCGCATTGAAAAGAAATCGAATTTCCCCACGAGTCTAACAAGTTATTACAAGGCGAGATGTTAATAACTATTAATTGAAAATTTCTGATTTTTTTGGGTAACTGTAACCTTCTTGTTTGTATTTATATTTTTTCTACGCCAAGTATTACAAAATGGCGCAGTTATTCGCTAACTTCAGATTTTCGATTGTTTCCAATCGAGCCAATAAAAAACGCTGAAAATTATAGAAAACATTGATAGGAATAAATACGTAGAACATTATTAACACGTTACACGTTTTCGAGTTAAGACAGAACCACAGGGCAAATAGTT
Organism: Nomia melanderi; assembly: GCF_051020985.1. Lineage (NCBI taxonomy): Eukaryota > Metazoa > Arthropoda > Insecta > Hymenoptera > Halictidae > Nomia > Nomia melanderi. The sequence continues at coordinate 11,153,403 of NC_135012.1, read as the reverse complement.
AAGTAACACGTGAGTCTCAGATGATCTGAGACACGCAAACTTCAAAGGAACAGTGTAAATAATGACATCAACAATTGCTTGTAACCTGTGCATACACGTTGAGCAACGTGGTGTCTTACGATGTTGAATTTTGGATATGTCGTTTCGGTTTTATTATCCCGCGCTCGGGAGTAAGAATTACCATATATGGTGCCTCCTTAAGTGTCGATACCACTGCACGTGTCGCTGAGTTTTGCATTTCTGCGCTAGCGACACTTGGTAGTCGAAGGCGTATGCACCGCGTTACCCAGGGGAACAATTCATGGAAACCATCAAGCAATATACCGGCGTTAGATCTTCATGTCTGAGTGCATTCACAGTTTTTTAATGTGACAACAATACTGTCGAACACAAATACTTAGAATACATTAAAGTGTTCGATATTCACTAAAAAGATTATGTCGAATGATACTGTCACGGAATCCGTGAAACATAAAAGCTGAAACTAAGAGAAAAGCACCAGCAGTTGACCAGTTAAGACAAATCTGCGTAAATAATAATAAACGCTCGCTGCATTATTAACTACAGACCCTATGTGTGAAAATGCTGTTTGACCTTCTTACGTCATGCAACAAAGTGAAGCTTTTTAAAAATTCAATACTTGCGTTAGGAATTCGTCATCCTTTAAAATGAGAAAACTAATTGACCGTGTATTAGTTAGCAGTTGGCCACTTATAGGAAAACCGGAAACACTAAAGGTAATTACTTTAATATCGTTTGTTTGTAACGATTATGACAAAGTGCAAGTAAAACGACAAATACAAATGAAAAGAACTTAATTCCACGTTGGAGGCATGCAACCAACGTCAATGAAATAAATCGTTAGTTTTCACGATAAACAATTTAATTCAGGTAAAAGTGTTTCGAAGTTGAGTTGGTAGATGCTACAGCATATCTGTCGTGCCTTTATCGAAAGATTATTACTTTTAAAAACCTTCTTTTTATGTTTTTCTGAAGAATGGTCAACTATTGATACCAGGTCGATTGTCACTTCAGTCGATCTAACACAGTATTGTAATTAATAATTAGAAATGTTATTAGAAATTTGGGAAGAGCATTTTTTTAGTTTTAAAGTAATCGAAAGACCCTTCTAACTCTGACAGAAGAAAAAGTAAGGTGATTTTGGGATTTTTTTACGGGTGTTATTAAACATTTCGATTTCAAACTTTGTAAATTGATTAGTGTGTATTTTAGAAATACAGTGTTTTTTACAAGATTCTCGTTTACGGTTGACAAAATGGTGGAATTCTTCTATTTTTAAACGTAATAATATGCGTATAATTATAAAATATTTTGACAATAATTCCATTCAAAAACAAATGTTCTTGGAGATAATTGATCTCAGAGATGGGGTTTCTCTGAAACTTCTACGATACGTAACGCAAACCTGCAGAATTTCGATATTGACTTTGTAACTAACGGATGGATAGTGTTAGAGTAGTCATTAAGGATTGAAAAGTCGACAAAAACGGAATATCATGAATTTATTTCTTCTTCGTTCCTCCATTCTTATAATGAAATTAATGTATGAACATACGCAGCAAGCTTCAACTATAGACTTTAACATTAGATCATTTTTTAGTCATACATCACCGTTTTGTATTTACATTCATAAAATATTACTTTGTTTGTAATAATAGCAATAAAATCTAATATATTTTTCAAAAATCTGAGCATGATTTTATCGTTTTATATAAAATCTGCTTGAATCGAGCGCTTAGGGTACTAAATTATCCGGTGGGAAACAACGTGATTACATTGGTTGTACATATAAGGATTAAAAGAAAAACGTCCAAAAATATAACAAAAGTTGTGAATTAATCAGGGTACTATATCAGCCCATGCTGAACAATATTTTAACATTTAATTTCTGAATTTATGCAACAAATATTACGCACTTTAAAAATATTCGTCGGGTGCACACATGAAAACGTAGTAACCAATCGCAGAAAAATATTGATAAAGTATACCTGTATTTTATCTTTAGGTTGATAAAACTTTAAACAGAAAAAATACATTATTGTTTACCATTTGCTTTTGTAAAGCTGTATTCAAAATGTGCATTTTTACAAGAGTGTATAATCATTGCATACAGTGAGAAAAATACTATTCCATATATATAATATATAATACAATATACGTATATAAATCTTCAAGAAGGCAACATTGTGATTAAGATTACTGTGATCGCACTTGAAGTCGTACTTTATAAAATTACTAATTTTTAAAAATGACATACTATATTCATACGAAATGAGATTAATATCATCTTATATTACAATATAAATATCATCATTTTAACTATAAAATTTCTTTCTAACGCATACACAGATATGTAACATGCGCTACGATTACGCATCGTATGTGTGCATTGTTCTGAAACATTGGAAGAATACGTACACCTTTTAAAATTAACAGTCGATACGTAAATTATGAATGCTTCCTTTATGAACACTTGTCAAATCCATGTACGTATTTTTCAAACATAACGTGTTCACTATCAATTCTTGGTGTGGTAAGACTTGTAAGCAAAGACGATCATTTACCAAATACCCCAAACTGAAATTGCATTATATTACTCAATATTGATAATAGGGCATACTATACGTAAATAAAATTTGGAAATAGTAAATTACAAGAGCGGATTATCAAAATCGTTCATTTCACTAATGAAATTATTGACACATAATATGACCATTCTTTAACGAAACTATCATTCAATTTGTTATGTTCCTTTCTCAATACTATTTCATGTAAATAAGCAGAAATACAACAATAATTTAAAATTACATTAATATGATCAGGCATCATATCAGTAATTGACAACGTAACATTATCAATTCTTGATATTTATGTTTCGCTAATATTAGATACATATGTTTTAAAAGCGGGTATCAATAATTGTATTATTGTATCTCCGTGTTCGAACATACACATTACAAATTTAATTAATATATCCTGAATCAACGGATCTTCAATCGAAGAAGCTGCATTCATACAACGCTGTTCCAAATTTTTTCTGATATACCGCCAAAGAAAATAAATTGCTATTCCCAAAACTTCAGGGGCAGAGCGAGATTGCTTAATTAAAAGCATACCTAATTTAAATATTAAAAGCAAAGTTTCTGATGCATTTTCCATATTTTTCATATCATCAATAATTCGATCGTACTCATAAGAATTGAAATTGGATGTAAAATGTTCATCATTAACTGTGTTGTATTCGTACAGTAAATCTAATAATAGTTCTTTTAAATTAGAAATCATAGGGTTATCTCTTTCCGTATCTGAAGAATTATTACTTTCATAATTTTCTTTGTCAATCCGATCTTCCCGCAGTAACATAAATAAGAATTTTATAGGATCTAATAATGCATTACCATAAAGTTTTATTTTCCCGCCTTCAAACGTTACTACGCTATTGATAGGGACATTGTTTTGTTTAAATAGCATGTCATTCTTTGCATTAATATACCGTATGACTTCAGCGTTTTCTTGGATCTTTTCTGCATTATTTGCAGCAGCGGCACGTTTGGCCCGATTAAATGATTTACGAAGACGTTTGGTACGTAAACTATTTCTATAATTGTCTAAAATTTTTCCTTGAGTGGTTTCAATAAGGTTTCCTGCCAATTGCATATTCATGACAGCATTGCCAAAAAACAAAACATGAGTAACTAGGTTCAATACATCCATAGATCTAACTACTTGTTCTTCCTGATATCTTTTATACATACAATACCCCTGAAATGCTATACCAACACCATTCAGACTGACATTTCCAACGACTAATGAATTGAATGCTAATTTAGCAGCTGTACTAATGTTCCTGCCATTTTTAACAGCTTTTACAAGGAGAACACTTCCCCCGGTTGCTGCTAAACCAACTGCACTACCTGTTATAGTTAACCATGAGCAGAGTGCTTCTCTATCTCTGAGACTAATACTTTGTTCATGTTTGCTTCGATCTACCAAGTTCTGTGTTGATCGACCAATACCCCATGCTCCAGTACCTATACCAGAAACTGCAGCAGCTCCTACAATCATAATATTTTCATATAAAGATATATTTTTATTCTTATTAATTATGTTTGTCATTTTTTTTGTATTTGTATCGTTATATTTACATCAATGCCAAACAATTATAAATTACTCATGTTTTTACTATTGCTTAAAGTCATAATATTAACAAATTAAATCATAAAATAAAAACCATTTCTGATTAAACATTATCAATGAAATGACCATAAGAAACTAATATATTTGTTGACAAAAACTAATATTGAAGTATAATATTATTTGTGTTTCTTACCTAATACTAAAGGTCCGACAGGTGTTACCATAGATAAAAGACCTACTCCCATTCCAGCAACCCCAACTACAGTTGCTGCTATATCAACACCTTCAATAACCTTTCTAGCTACTTTACATGCAGGAGAATTAACAATTTCTAACCACACTATCGAATATTCTTCAGTAATTTCATAACTTTTATCAAATTGATAAAATCCATTCATTGGAAGAACCATTGTACATTTTGGTAAGGTATTATTTGTTTTATAATTCTCCCAACTTTTATATACCCTGCCATGTATATCAATATACAATACTGTATCCGTTCTTGTTATTATTTTAAAAATGGATATAGGTTGTGCATATATTTCTGATTCTTTTAGCGAACTGCTTTTTATAGGAAGTGTTACATTGAAAATAACACCATAACAAATACATTTTTTGTTTCGAGGAGATGCACTTTTATAGTTCATTTCACCAAATTTTTGTATTTGTTTAAATATTCGATCTATTACTTTTTGTGCTTTATTTGTGTAATGTAATGAATCAGTAACATTAGTAGATAAAGAAGTTGAAATAGAGGTATTAGATTCTGTTGGAGGACCAAAAATTGAAAATCCAATATTTTGTTTCAAATATTTGTATTCGTCCTCATTATATATTGTCCACTGTGATAAAAGTTCATAATATTCTTGTTGTTGTATTTTGGCAATTTTCAACATATCATCCTGAACAAACAATTATTTAAATAAATATTTAAATACAAAAATATAGTATGAAATTTCAATATAATGAGAGAATATCAACAATGTTTCTTTATTGAAGTACTATACAATTTTAAAAAAAGAAAAAAAAATTAATAAAGACATTAATTTCCGAAAGTATATACACACATAAATATCATATTAACGCTTTAGGATCCTATGTCCAGACAGACTCATTGTTAGAATGTATTTGATTTTTTTCTAATATTATATATTTCTCCAATTTTCCTTCGATTTATTTATAACATTATAATCATATTATACATAAGTAAAACTTTAAGTACTTGTCAGACGTGTTTAGAGATACACATGTTCAGAAACTGACACAGAAACTGATGTATCAATGTACTGAATAAGAGTTATGACTTTATTTTGATTCTTCATAATAGTTTCAGTCAGAATTAATGTCTAACAGTTTCAAATATTTACTTTCGAAACCTTATCAATTTCTATGCAAAACAACAATTAATTAATATTTACCCAGCTCTTGTTATCAGTAGTCATTTCTATGAATTCTTTGAAAACCTGAAAAAAGGATATATTATGCTACAGTGTTTTTATCAACTGACATGACTTGACGACGAAATAAGAAAACATTCGATTACTAATAAAAGAGATCTGCAAAATAATCTTGTAGAAGAATGGTACAACATTGAAGATTATTTTAAAAAATTAATAGAATCGATGCCGAAAAGACTTGCAGATGTAATAAAACAAAAAGGAGACCCCACACAATATTAATCACAATAAAATTCTTATGTTTTTCAATTGTTTTTCGTAGAATATGTTACGTGTGCTAATAATTTTGGGACCTACTTTAACACACGAAATTGTTACATTTCGTTTTTTCGTAACTATAAATGATAATATTGTTATTTTTTTAAATAGCGTTATTAGTTTAAAGTCTAAATGTTGTATAAGTATTTGAATAACTTACCTTGGAAAGTAAACGAAGGAAAAGGAACTTAGCGTTCAACTCGTATCAAAGCTTTATATTTTGTTGCCTACCAATTTAAGAATTGAAAAGTCACTAAACCACAAGTATAACAACATAATCGTTAGAAGAATACGTAGCAAACAAAAGTCGTATAAGACATAAGAAATAAAGATACAAATCTCAATTATTTAGTATATAAAAACGAAACTTTTGTTTATTGTATTTTACTATCAGAACATATGTAATATACTGCAATTAATTTTAATATGATATTTTAATGAGATTGACACTAAGGCCTACTTCAAAACACAAGTATTTAACAACTAATTATACCTAATTTACCTAAGGTCATTCGACGGAGATAGATAGTAGAAGTTCAACATCAAATAACGAGGTCTCATCTATACCACGACTACACAATAAACTATCTGTGTAATACATTTTCATGTATTATCAATAAGACTTGCTGAAGTCATAGACTATTTCAGTCAATGAGACAAGTAAAATATAGACTACTTACTATGTAGGATTTTTTGTAGTCAAAGGTTTGCAGGACTGAGACAATAAAAGGCTTACTATATCTACTCAGCTTTACTACTCAGTATTACGTTGGTATCCGTGCAACTGTTTGCTCCGTTTACAGAACGTGCTCTTAGAAATTTTATAGTACCCTTTCGCGACGTTAATAGTTTGGAAGATATTCGTGGTTATTACATTTCTTTATATTATTAAATTATATTCATAAATGCAATTTCATTATTAAAATTTTAACATTATAATAGCACACTATACCCACTGTTTTTACTATTATCCGTCCACAATTTGGTGGCTAAGCTGAGGATTATAAATTTATAGTTATACTGCCCTAATTGGTCAATTTTTATCTAATCTTTGATTCTAATTTGCTATTCGCCTATATTTTTACGAAGAAGTTGTATAGTGCCATCGTTAGATGGCGCCATCTCTGATGTCTATATAGTGATTTTATCGGCCGAGCTAAGGCGCTCATTTTATGTGCGATTCAAACTTGTTAAAAGAAAATTTAATATTTATTCTTAAAACTTTATTGTATTGTTATTATTAATATATATGTGATCTGCTCGTGAATAATTTCTGAGATTACATAAAATGATTCAATTTTGTTTTCAATACAATATATAATACAATACAAGACAATACATGTTTTATTAAATTGCATTTAAGCACCTGTCAAATCTAATAGCTCTACTATTTTTATTGTATATTTTAACTGAAAATAAATCAAATAAATTTCAATAAGTAAATAAAATATTATAATATACTGTACTTGTCTATGTATTAAAATTTTTATTAAATTTATAATTTAATTCAATTAATAAAAAAGTTTGAATTATTAACACAGAAACTAGTCTCTTTACTTTCTTAATTTCGTAGAACTTGACTGAATCATATTTTTTTACGTACAACTTGTACATGAACTAAACTACATGTAATACAATTATGAAAATATATTATAGTAATATGAATAAAGAATTACTCAAAATTAATCAAATTTAATTACTTTGAGTTTAAAATAATTAAACGAAACTTTCAATATACAGAAATATAGAGTCTAATTGATATTACAAGTTTCGAATTTTAGTACGGTTAATGGCCCATTCAAATAAATTTGATTTCATTAATTGGGATGAATCCAACCCAACAATTTGAACTACACTATAACTAAATGCATAGTTATTATATTACATCTATTTGCTAATCTCCGAATTTCTTGATAAAAATTTCAAATTCTTCTTATAACGAAACATACTCCAACTTTAAACTTATTAAAGCAGTATCTCTTGTCAGTTACGATAGGAAAACCAAGCGCGGTTCGGTCCAGGAGTTACAATAAAAAATTGTACTCGTAGATACGCTTAGATGTAGCTTAAAAATCTGACCACTTGTCCACAAAAATAAATACACATAATATCATAAATTACCGTCACCGCTGAGAAAATTATTGCTATCCTCAACTCGTCTAACATCCTCCGATAAAGCAGATCATCGAGACTCTTGGAAAGCATCTAGAACGCGTATCTGTAGCGCGCATCTCCCACGAAGAACCCTGCCCAGGCACCCCTTAAACTTCGAACACCAAAACGCATCCCGGTCACGCGTTTCAAAGTGGGATATACGGTTCGCCAATCGAAAGATTAACTGTGCACCAAGGAGTGACGAACGACAGAGCAGAGAAAAAGAATAGGATCGTGTTTATAAGAGGACATCCAGAAAAAGTTGTTAATTTATTCAATGAGAATGGGACAGGGTGTGTGTCGGCGGATCGGATGGCAAGAAAGGGAATGCACTTATTGGCCAGCGTCTGCGTACTCATATTGATCTGCGGCGGTGGCCGTGGAGTAAGGGTGTCTGCGGGTGGGACACCTGAAACCTGCCCAAAATGCATTTTTGTTTGCGGCTCGCGCGTCTTCTTCTGATCTCCACGGTATTTTGCATCGGTAAGGGAACGTCGAATCGTTGCTGTGATCAGCGAGAGACCTCTTAAACAGTGGGTGAGTCATTTGATCTATTAATCACCCTCGTTTCTTAGGCCTCTGCTCCGAAGATGAGGAGAGGTTGGTCCGAGATCTGTTCAGAGGATACAACAAACTTATCAGACCAGTTCAAAATATGACGGAGAAGGTGCATGTGAACTTCGGCCTGGCTTTTGTGCAGCTGATCAACGTGGTAAGATTTTATTGCTGTCATTTCGGTGTACTATTCGAATAATCATTGCACTCTTCGATCCTCTAAGCATTCATTTTGATTGTTATTCATCGTCGTATCGAATTATGAACTCTTCCGGATTATTATCGTTCTCCACGATAGCCATTTTGTCTGATCCAGGTGTATACGAAAGTTTGACAGTTCCTCTTCTCGTGTACATTCGAAATAATAACAAAAAGCAAAAATCATTGCATTAATTGTATTTCATTTTATTTGGTCCACTTGTACGTTTCACGACTTGGTCGCAAATTTTGTCTGGTGTTACTGAAAAAAATGGGAATATGTATGTAAATATATTTTCGTATTCATATACAAATAGGAATCATCTTCAAAGTATCTGCTTGAAACTTTTATCCTTAATTATTTAATTCTTGCTTTAGTTTGTCATGCTCAGTACAATGGAGGTATAAATATATCTTCTAGTGTTGAAAACTATGTTCTATTAAAATTAGTTCCTTCATTGTATTCAAAATTTTACGTTTTTTTCTATTTTAATAATGTATATATATAATATTTTATGTTCTTATTCAAGATCCACATATGTATTTTCAATTACGTGTGCATAATAATAATTATTATTTACTAGAACGAGAAAAATCAGATCATGAAGTCGAATGTCTGGTTGAGATTCATCTGGACGGATTATCAATTACAATGGGACGAAGCGGACTACGGCGGCATTGGGGTTCTCAGATTGCCACCTGATAAAGTTTGGAAACCGGATATCGTATTATTCAATAAGTAGGTATCAAATATTCTCTCAATTTTGAAAATTGGTTGCATCATATATTCACAACTGATCTCAAACGTAATTTCAACCGTCACTTGATCAATGTTTTAATATTACAACACCTGCAAACCTTTATACTCTAATCATCATTACTATAAGAAAATTAATTTATTTCTCAAACTTTCTAAACCTCGAGTATCATTTAGAATAGCATTTCAAAAACTTTGTATCGATACACTCGTTCCTGTTCGATCGGTCTCGAATATAAAGGTTGCATGTGAATTTCATTAACCCGCCGCGCCACTCCGCAGAGCTTCGAACCCGAAGCTCCACCCAAATAATTGAATACATCGACCTATTTCCAGCGCCGACGGTAACTACGAAGTACGCTACAAGAGCAACGTTCTGATTTACCCTAACGGCGACGTGCTATGGGTACCACCAGCGATTTACCAGAGTTCTTGCACCATCGACGTCACGTATTTCCCATTCGACCAGCAAACCTGCATCATGAAGTTCGGCTCGTGGACCTTTAACGGCGACCAGGTGTCCCTGGCGTTGTACAACAACAAGAACTTCGTGGACCTGTCCGATTATTGGAAAAGCGGTACCTGGGACATCATCAGCGTCCCAGCGTACCTGAACACTTATCAGGGCGACTTCCCAACGGAAACGGACATTACATTCTACATCATAATCAGACGCAAGACACTGTTCTACACGGTGAATCTGATCCTTCCCACGGTTCTGATCTCGTTCCTCTGCGTGCTGGTCTTCTATCTTCCGGCGGAGGCTGGCGAGAAGGTGACACTGGGGATCAGCATTCTGCTCTCGTTGGTCGTATTTCTATTGCTGGTCAGCAAGATCCTGCCGCCGACGTCGCTCGTGCTGCCGCTGATCGCCAAGTACCTCTTGTTCACCTTTATCATGAACACCGTCAGCATCTTGGTAACCGTGATCATCATCAATTGGAACTTCCGAGGACCCCGGACGCACAGGATGCCGCAGCTGATCAGGAAGATCTTCCTCAAATACCTGCCGACCATATTGCTGATGAGAAGACCGAAGAAGACCAGGCTTAGGTGGATGATGGAGATCCCTAACGTGACACTGCCGACGTCCACTTATTCAGGGAGTCCGACGGAGCTGCCGAAACACCTGCCAGCTTCGTTGGCCAAGTCGAAAATGGAAGTAATGGAGCTGTCCGATCTGCATCATCCCAATTGTAAGATCAACAGGAAGGTTCATCATACTACCAGCGGCTCGAGCGCAGCTGGTGGCGAAGGTTTGGCTGACAGAAGAGGATCGGAGAGCTCGGACTCGGTGCTGCTTAGCCCGGAAGCAAGCAAAGCTACGGAAGCTGTTGAGTTCATTGCTGAACACTTGAGGAACGAAGATTTGTATATACAGGTGAGACCAGTTGATTTCAGATATGATGTATTTTCTATCTAAAATTGAAGTGGCAAGGTTAGAGATCCGTACTAGTCGATTTTTGTCAATTCTTTTTAGGAATGAGAGAGAAATATTATTTCGATGCGGATAATATAGTTCTATGTATGTATAAATTAAAGCAAAATTAATTTATATTGTTCTTGGATTTTTTTCATTGTTGAAATCGCATCAGTGAATGTGCAGCACATGTGAGACACATAAAACGTTTGATATTTTTAATTTTGTTAAATTGATATATTGCGGAATTATGAAATCAATGAGTATTTCTAAATAATTACTGTCTGAGCAACAGGAAGATATGAAACGAAAATATAAGAGCTGTGATTTGATGAGACTGTTTCTAGATGTCATCATTAATTCGCAAAGTAATTTATACACTAAAGATAAGGATACTAATGTTTCAATTCTATCTTATGTTAGGATAATGGCTATGTACTCTTTTAAATAGTACAAGATTCAAGGTAAATACAAAATCTTGTTAATGTTTATTTTCAGAGTGGTACTATTTGACATTTAAAAGATAACAAAAGTGACAAGAATTTCTTCACGAAATTCCAGTTATTCGATTTTTAATAAAAGTATTATTATTAAAAAATTCATTGAAATATGAAATATGAAAAGTTAATTTTGTTGGAATACCAGCTTCCTGAAAGAAGTTGACTAACTCACGTAATTGAGATTGATAGGCAATAGTTGATTATAATGTACTTAATGATTACAGACAAGGGAAGATTGGAAGTACGTAGCGATGGTAATTGACCGACTACAGCTCTACATTTTCTTCATCGTGACAACCGCGGGTACCATCGGGATCCTGATGGACGCGCCGCATATATTCGAGTACGTGGACCAGGATCACATTATAGAGATCTATCGTGGGAAATAATTTCCACGGAACTTAGCAAAAATTACAAATTGCGTGCCATCGTCGCAATTTTCTTTGAACTCAACCAACATCGTTACAATCTTTATTTCATCGAATCTTTTTCGTACAATTACGCGAGAAGCTTACTTCTGGTTGAGTCGACCGCTCGTGGTTCAATGTCGGCATTGAACCGTTCGAGGGAATGTTACAAGTATTATTTCACGGTTTTCGTGATCATGATACGAACAAAGAGAGAAACATATTATCGAAGAATTTAAGAAATTGCGAATCGCGGCTTCGACAATTCTCGCGCGCGAAGTCGATCGTTGATTCCGTTTCGTTCTTTGAATTACAGTTAACCGTGTTCTTCCGTCTTGCGCATGCATAGTTTTCTTCCTTTTTTCATCGAGCGTTTCTAAAGTAACGAAAATCAGGATAAAAAGAAAGGGGACGCTCAGCATTTCGCATCGATCGTTTGTAACAGTCGATCTTTCCTTCGTTTTATACTCACGAACGACTATCAAAGTTAAAGGATCGCAGTTATCAATTCGTAACGGAAACAAAGCTCAATGGCACTCGTTGCATAGTAACGTACCACTTAAATTAATTAAACTAAGCGTTAGAGAGTATTGCTAATATACCGGATCCATTTCGACTTCCGTTTTGTTCACGCGACGACTCGAAGTTCTCCGAGATTCAGGTTTCCCAACGTGAATGTTTCGTGATTCCCAATCGTTTGTTTTCCGTGGCTAACATGCGTTTACGCGAGACGATCGCCGACGAAGCACCGTACAGCGGACATTGGGGAATTGCAGTTGTAACAATCGGAAGGTTACAATTACGACGACGTAGAAATATATTCGTGGATATAGAAAAGGACGCAAATGAAGGAAATAGAGAAACTGAGAGCGGAAGCGATGAGCTTGAGACCTTTAACTCAAAAATCAAACTTTTATTTTCGACTTTGGATGAATGAACTTTCGCCATCGTGTTTGTTATGATTTTCTAATTAAAATGACGCAAAACACGATAGAATTACGATCATCGATGCTTATATAATAAGCGATTGAAGTTTCGGATATAGAAAAGACGTTGAGATCGTCGAGTTCGACAATAATTGGATCATGTTACATCCATCAACCACGGCTGGTCGAGTGCTATGTGCTAAGACACCCACAAACATTAAAACCTACGGCGATGCAGGTATTGCTACAAGTGGATTTGAGTCTTTCAAGGTTTCATGATACATATTGCATTCAAACGAAACGTGGAAAAGGCTCAAAGGCGTACCAGGAGCTTTAGAAATTGATCGACTATAAGAGGAATCCGGTGGGGATAACGACGTAGCAATTATCCAATGTCCACCGTGGTCTTCGGTCGGCGGTGTCTCGCATTGGTAGAATTAATCATGGCTGCCTCCACGATTGATTGTCTTCCTTCGGAACCTTTGTCGCAAGCATGCTGAAACGGACGCGGATCGAGCGCGAAACTGGCGAACCACTTAGGAATCCACCGTTAAATTAATGTCCATCGATCGCCTGTCCTAGACGAGTAACTCGGGTAATATCGGGAATCGGATAAGCGTAGAACGTAGATATCAAATAATTTTGATATTAACCGTGCGAATTACCGTTGCCATTATTGTAATCTAGCGGGGGGTCCAGGTCGGAACGATCTGTGCCGATACAACGCCGGGGAGCCGTGATCAATCCATTCCACCGACTGGCAGATGTATTTCAATTTTTCTACTGTTTTGCTATATACATTCTCTCGGGATCGATTTCGGAAGTGTTGCAAGCTACGTTACACTAGTTATAACCTGACGATTTCTTTTAGACAATAAAAAATCGAAAAATCATTTTAAAGTAATTTTCTTCTAATGATAAGGATCTCACAGCAGGCTGCAAGGCATGACAGTGTCGTGGATAGTTTCGAACGGTCGCGTACTTACAGGATGTACCGTTTGTTTTGATCACCCTATGCGTTTCCGTTGTTTTATACGTGAAAATGTTTCAAATTAAAATTTGTACGATAGGAGGTGAAATTGTGTTATCAAGATTTTGTGCTTTGCACTTTGGATTTCAAGATTTTTGGGATCTTTTAAGTAGAATCATTTTTTTAAATATACGTTCTATCTGGAATTAAACCAAATTTGAACATGACGAAGTATATGATTTTATATAAAAACGTAACGTAGATCTTGATATCTCTAAAAATATTAGCTTGATGCTTTCCATGTGTTAAACCTTTTTTTGTATTATCAAAAATAGCTGTTTAAGGTGGTCAATAGCTGTTTTATTGGTTTTCTCTCGATCTTTGCTTGGAAGAAGTAATTCGACCTCTTTTCTACAAGTTCTGCTGTTTTCGAAAAGTGCACTATTTCGAATTGCAGATGAATTTGAATGAAAAATTATTTCATACGTTAAAACTTCACAGAATGGAACAGTTGAAAGAAGCAGAATGGTCTTTTTATTAAGAAGAGAATTATTGTATGATTTTTACGTGGTCAACACGGTGCATATTTAGTATCGGTATCCACATAATGTTTACCTTAAAATTCTCAAATTTGTTTCGAAATTTAGTTAGAATCTTCTTCGGGGGAGAAGTCCAACGTTCCCAATTTTGTTCGTCGCGGTCGCGAGTTGTACGCTTCCCCGTGGCTCTTCTTCTGAAGAAAAATTGAACGAAATTTCGTGCAACATTTGCTGATACGAAAGCGCACATTAGAAGTACAACGTCACGGCCCTGCGTTCTTAATCGTTACAAGCGAAATCGCAATGGAATAAAAGGGAAAAATGTGAAAGAGGAAGGAGAATTGTATCGTGTACCGACGTACGAAAATATCATAGTCAAACTATACGAGTATTGTGCAGACGATTGTTAAACGGTCATGTTTTCTCTAATAGAACGTTTGCTCCACTTGCAAAGAATGTTTATGGTTGCTCGTTAAAGATCGTTGATTTTCATGTACGTATTGCCTACAGTTGTGCCTCGTGAATCAAGCCAGTTGTTACGAGTGATGTTATTGTATATATTACGAGAAGAAGAAAAATGAGAAAAGGAAAGATTTCATTTTCTATTACGGGGAATCTCCATCACGGTTGAGAAAGAGAGCGAGAGAGAGAGAGAGAAAGAGAGAGAGAAAGAGCGAGCGCGAAAGAAAGTGAGAGAGGGAGTGAGAAAGGGTGAAAGAGAAAGAGCGCGGCAATTTTGAACCGCAAGGTTTTCATTTATTCGACGACTTCGAAGGGATCGTTCCAAAGTAATTGCATGTCGTTTTGATAATTTTATACTCGAGAATAAATTGTAAAGAAAAAAAAGTGCATCTCTCCCGACTGGGTCCGAACTACGGAGTCGGACCGTCGTGTGTCACGGACATTCGATTTGTGATTGTCGATAGCGGAAAATAAAAGGAAAACACTCTGACGGAAGCGTAAATGCGAAAAAATATATATAGATATATATATATATCGATTTGATGTGCGAACGTTAAATAGGGAAGCCAATGTTTTTTCACGAAAACTCATCGAACCTTTGCGATTCGTTGTCCTCGTCGCATGCACGGCAACATTGATGATGTATGATACCACCGCTCGCGGTTAGAGTGACGAATTAATTCCTTGATAGAGCGACACGTGTCTTCCTTGAACAAGATACAATAACTAGAATTTAGTCCCCGAGAGTGGAGTAACTAGGTGATGCTTATTCATTTCTATACATTTTACTTCTATATATTTTATAGCGTTGTTCGTTCGAGAATGCGATGAATGATTGTGTATGAGAATCACGATGAGACAGACGACCTTTACGCGCATCTTGCAGCTCAAGATACGATTGGAGATGTCAGTTTTAATATTAGACGAACGATAAACCGTCGTGACTTATCTGTAGCGAATGTTCTGACGTAGAAATGCTTTATCTTCATTGAATTCGTAAGAATTGAATTTTTTGAAAATGTTATTCTTGATAAAAGCGTTACATTCTGATAGATTCTTTGAAATAACTAATATGGGTAATATTGTATAATAATCTGAATTGTTCTCTGAATTCGTTTAATTCGTATATTGTTTTCAACTTGGTATTTTAAAGCATACGATAGGACTTATTTTAAGGAAATGAAATTAGAAATCTTTCGAACAATCTAACTACTGACATCTTCAATTAACCCTAGAATACTAATGTACTTGCGTAATTTTTAAGTTTATTACATATTTTAAACTCCTCCATGGCATCGATGTCAAATATAATAACTGGTAATTAGATTTTAAAGGAAAGGTGTAATAATTATTATGAACACATACATTTATAATTGTTATAAATAACGATAATAAATGCGGCCATAAAAATATTAGAATTCTGGGGTTATTTTATATTTGTATGGACTGAAAAGTAAGCATGAATTTAACGATGTATGCGAGTGCAAATATAAATTTCTTTTTCTCTTCGAGACATTCATTTTCGATCAATGAAATTTCGCGCAGTTCTATATTGATTTTCCTAAATCACAATTGCTGGTGACTTATTATTCGATACACGCGAGTATAGATTCGGATGATTTGCATGAAAAATTCTCCCCTTGATTCTCACATACAGTTACCGAAACGTTATTCCATTTTAGCCGTAAAAGTCATTGTTCAAGTTGAACGTTGATGTAAAATAAATCGAATTAATCTATTAGCGTTACAACAATCAGTGGAACGTGTTGAAATTCATCGCGCGAACGCGCAACCGTTGATAAAGCGTGAACAGCACTGGGTCATGAACAGTTTCGTCTGTTTCTTCCGTTCGAAATGAACAAATTCCATGGATTCTGCACCATTGAAATCAAACATCAACATTAGGTACGTCCATCGCTCGCCGAGTATTCGAAAAGGCAAAGGGAACCGTCTTTGTTGCGCTTGTTACACGATTGAATTACATCTTACCCTTTCTTCGTTCCTTTAAACGGCGGAGAACAGCATTTACGAAATTTTATCGAGGAATGTTATAATACACGTAAACATAAATTGTTAGAATAGTAAGAAGTGTGTCGAGATAGTTTTATGTAGACAATAAATTATGCTGAATTACATATTCATGGTGCCAGAAAAGTAATTCGTTTGTTCATTAATTTTTTTCGTATACGTTGAATGTTTTCTCATTATTCGTTGCACTTCCGTGAAGATTATTATGCATACAGAATTCTTTCGTTTTCTTCGACTCTTCTAACGTAAAGGTATTAAAAATGATATATCTTTAATGTAAAATTTCTCGTTTCAAACGATACTGTTCCGTAAACGTTTGAATTGTGTAACTCTGCCGACCCTTCAGAATTGTAATTAATTCTCTTGTCTACTAGAGAAAAGAATGATCGTGTCAGCGAATGTACATTAATTTATCCTTACTTTGTATGTAAAAGAACAAATATGGGAAAGAAAAAAAGGATCGTTGAGCCAGAAATTTGTACTTTATTATATGCATGATAAACGCCGCGAATATGTTCATGCAGGATATTGTTTTTTCATTGGTAGACGTAATTTTAAGATAGATAATTAGATAGTTCTTTTTACAAGGAAATAAAGATTATTAAATGAAGTAAGCATTTTTATTACTTCGCATTTTAAACCTTCTCTGCGATGACTCTTTTTTACGTCATTGCATGTTTTGCATATTGCAACAAATATGACGTCATTTACTAAGAAGAAGGCTAACGTACCGGTCACGTTATGAATATTAAGTTTGTAAACATTTCTAGTCTGTGACATTAACTATATCTTATCTGTACTAGTTTTACTAATAGCAAATTTGATTTTGGTTTCAATAATATTATTGTTGCAAATGAAAATGTTTACGCTTAATTAGAAATACTTCGTGTTACAAATATTTAAGTATAATTCTTTCTCAGTCAAGACAGAAAACATTAAATACCTTTCTTTTTAATGCATAGTAATCTTTAAGTAATTTAAATAAAAAATCCTGATACACACGAACAAAAATTAATTAATCGTGTTAATGTCAAATGACTTCGGCAATTCTTCGAACTTTTAGAAACTGTAAAAAAAAACCTGATCCATTAAAAGTTCTAGATCGGAAGGGTTCTGTTATTTAAATAAAAATGTTATTTCTGTAAAGAAACTCGAAAAATCAATTATTTATCAAGCGCAGATGGATGTACGTATGGTCAGCAATGAAAGTGAAGAAGAAGGAAATGGAAGACGTTTATTTTCATTTCATTTATTTCAACAATTTCATAATAACGTAATAATGTTAATAATATTACAATGCGGCGATTATGTGCTCACCAGTTAACAGGGATTTTCATATCGATCAACGTTTCTGCCTCGAAAAAGAGCCCAGCGTAGAAATATAACAAATTTATTATTATTCTTACTCTTAATATTAGTATTATTATTATTGTTAATATATGTATCATTATCATTACAATTATCAGTATTATTATTATTATTATTATTATTATTATTATTATTATTATTATTCATTATTATTATAATAATTATTATTAATATTATTATTACCTTATTTAACGTTCTTCAATATGAATTTACTAATATCAGGCCAGGCTGTTGTCGAGGCATAATTAAAAATCAATTGAGATCGAGGGTGAGTCAGTTCAATTGCATCGTCCCACCAGGGTCTACGGAAAAGGGAGTATCTTTTTCAATATTTTATTTTCCTTCAATTTCGGTTTTCTTTTCCTTTCTATAATTTGCAAAGTAACGCAAATATTTTATTTCTCTTTTTTCTTCCTCTCGCTCTCTTTCTCTCTTTACCCCTCTCTCTTTATCATACTCTTACACTCATACTCTCTCGCTCTTCACGTTCTCACTCTCTTTCTCTCTCTCTCTCTCTCTCTCCCTTTCTTTCTCTCTTTCCGTCTCTTTATTATACTCTTATACTTATACTCTCTTGCTCTTCGCGTTCTCTCACTCTTTCTCTCCCTCTTTCTCTTTTTCCTCCCTAATTGTCATACTCTTATATTCATACTCTCTCGCTCTTTACGTTCTTTCTCTCTCTCCCTCTCTCTCTTATTCCTTTGCTCTCTCTCTCTCTCTCTCTCTCTCTCTCTCTCTCTCTCTCTCTCTCTCTCTCTCTCTCTCTCTCTCTCTCTCTCCCTCCCTCCCGCCCCCTCTCACTCTCTCTCTTTATATAATAGTTTGTCAACAACTCCGACTTGGCGTCGAACGACTTCTGGTGTAACGGTGGACAATAAGAGAATCCTTCGTTAAAATATATCAAGGGAAGAATAAGGGGACAGGTAGAGAAGAAAGAGATTCGTGCGAATTTGTTATTGAACCTGTCTCATTGCCGTGATTCCCGTGATCGTGTTCCGAGATCGCTCGTAGCGTCGGACCTCGTCCCCTCTACCCACCGTCCTCCGTTTCACGTCCGCGTCACCGTAACGCGCGTTCGGGCTTCGTTAAGTTCAATAGGTCACTCTCGAGACAATTAGCGGTCAGCTTCCCTTTCATCGGAGTTCCGAGAGAAAACGATCTCGATCGCGACCCTAATCTCTAATAGACTACCTCTGAATCGCCCCTATAATTACTGCTCGAAGTTATAAACTACAAAACTATCGATTACAGGCTATCTTTAATATTCGGTTAATCGATTATTCATTCATTTAGTTTAGCTTATGTATTCCGTTTCTGGTGCGGTAATGAATACGGCTTTAGCGTTCAATAGTTTTAAATATGTATAGATTATGTTTAGCGGTACACATGTTTAATAGTTCGTTTCTCCTCGCTAATTTCTTTTTCCCTCTCCGCGTTTCGAATTTCCATGTGTCGCTTCGCTTGTCTCCGTGATCCTTTAACCCTTTAACCCTTGGTCTACTCACGGGACAACGATAGTTTCGGATCTGTTTCATGAAATAAATCGGTTACTCGATTCGCAGGTGGAGATTATCGTTTGAGCGTTTCGTTACAATTTACGCCTGGTTGTTCGTTTAAACTGCGCCTTGTCCCAAATGGAAACGAAAGATTCGGTAGTCCAAGGGTTAAACCGTGACGAATCGAAGAGTATTTGTGAAAAGGGTTGCAAGTGCTGATATATTCGCCAGGATGAAGAAAGTTACCTAATATTACGTTGAACATTGTATCATAATGATGTCATTTTGCGATATTATAGAAAAGAAACATTGTACTTAAATTGTACACTACAGGACGATACAAAATATTTTTTGTTATGGCACTTACAACGCTGTCCACAGGAACTCCTCAATTGTTCACGCTCGAGACACGAATATTCGTGTCTTCTTTTGTTTCTCTTTTTACCCGTCAATCACCACAGTTCCCGATCCACCGATCCTCCGAGGAAGCGTCCGGCTCGGCGTGGGAAAACAGTTTTTCCTCGGTGAATCGTTCCGTGGCGTATCGTCTACACGGCGAAGAGTATTTCCCGAAAAAGGATTCGTCTTCCTTGGAACGAAGGGAATCAGAGTTAGCAGTCGGAAGCTATTCGATTCGATTGTTTCCACTTTCCGCTTGTTGCCGGCTTACGAACGTGCGTTTGTAAAAATTCATTTTAAATTCGGTTGGCTGTGACGCGTTTTCGCTCGTTTCTCTTGTAATTCTTACTATTTATTGTTAATAAACTCTTCGCGATCTACCCAGCAATTCTATGAAGTTACCGAATGTCTTCGCACGCTCGCGAACATTCGATAATTTCATTTACACATAGAAATTTCAACGAAAGTCTAGTGTTCAGTGCAAAAATAATTGCAGTTCTTCGAACGATTGAAATCGTATAGCTGAGCTCGAAATACGCTGTCATTTCTTTTGCTGTACGTTACATTCTATGCTCACACAATAAAGTATCCTGCATCTACCATTTCCATCTTCATTAACGTAGCCGCAAATAAACAACAATAAACAGCAAAAGTAAAAGCATATACAAGAAAGCAAATTTTCAAAGTTCAAGAAGCTCAAGCATAGGTAATGTGAACTACAATTATTTTTCCACTCACTTAGCAAGTACTTTACGAAAAACAACTTATTATTTCACTCAAACCTTGAACAGCTATTAGCAACAAAAAATAATTCACTGACGACCATCTGTTATCAGTGGTGTCGCTGTTAAGTTTCAATCTGCGACAAGAGACATTTGGAGAATTCTCGAATCTTCCCGTTAAGATTGAAAGAAAACCAACCATTTTCACTTCTCTAATCCTCTCTAACACGTATAGCAAAAATTTATCCTAAATCGTCGCTTCTTGGTTACACAAACGCATTTATATGTATACATATATATATCTATCGTCCCTCGACCGTTTTATACATCGTTCGGGAATATTAATGTACCTCCAATTTCTTCCATGAAACGTTCATTGAGCTTAGTACCATCCAAAGAACAAGCTTTTATGTATATCTTAATCGTTTAAATACAAATATCGAGGAAAGTCGACGAAGTGTCGCGACTCTTTTTGTCAAGTACAATCGGAAATGAAGGCTCGTAAAGAAGCGGCAGATTCTAACAGAAAACTCTCGAAACTCCCGCAAGGAATTCTTTTTTTCCAAATAGTGTGTGTACACGCGCAATATCGTGCCGACAAGCCTCTTATCTGGCTAGAGTTCGTGTTCTCCGTGTAACACGTTTCTCCGGCGAAAACGAGTACCGAGAACGCGATATCGCTGGCGAAGCGTTCGACTGTTTTTCTGTTATTTCACATGTTCCATGCGAATTCACCGGTATTCGTCGACGATGAAATATCCTACGATAAAAGTAGAAACGCTCTTTGGTATGCAGTGAACATTGGATAATTGCACCATTGCTATCTCCATTATATCGCTGACCGACGACCGGTCACAGTTCAAGGGTGCAAGATGCAACTATTGTCGAACTCGACGATTTCGTTTCTTTCTTTTCTATTCGCAGTCCTTTCCTATATCCGAAATCTCAATCTCTTATTATACAAGCAATTATGACCGTAATTCTATCATGTTTCGTGTCATTTTAATCAGAAAATCATAAAAAAGTCAAAAATAAGAAAGTTTCATTTTTAATTTAACACTTGAACTACCAGTCAAACTGACTGGCTTCGGCTTTCTTTTATTATCGACACCTCAAAAGCATCGAGTATTCAAAACGGTTTTGAAAATAAATTTTTTCACTTGAATCTCTTTCCATGCCCGCCATCCTAAAACTTTCCGTTGAATGTCGCAATTATTCGATGTTCACTCTACTTCGAAGTTTCGTAAGAAATATCCAAGAGAGTTCATCTTGCAGTATTCTCGCTTTCAAAAACGTTCACTCGTATTGTTTACCACAAGTACAACCCCCTAAAAGTTAACTATCCGACAAGCGTTTATTCGCTAACAAGGAATCGAGTTACCTCCTATTTAATTGCCAGCGGTAACCATCGCCTCGCGTTTCAATCGAACGAATTCTTCGCGAATTACGGCCGATGGTTTCGCTCCGCGGCGGAAATTGCAAATTGTTCAAATGCGGTTCCGCGGCGTGCCCTTTGCGCCCTCGCTTTACGCCGCGGATCGGGCGACGTTTAACGGAAACGAACCGAAATAACGAGCGACCGTCAATATTTCTCATCCCCTAGAAAAATATCGGAAAATAGAGAACGTTCCATCGGCAACCGCTCGGAAACCCTTCGAATCAATTGCAGCAACTATCGACTATGTATGTACGCTCTACTCGCATCGAGTCGACCGAAATCCGTCCGTCGGCCGTCTTAATCCTTAGGACGAGTCGCTTAACGTTTTTCTCTAATGTACAAATCGTCTCATTTTTTTGTTTCTCAGTCGTCGCGAGCCAGTCAACCTCCGCGGCGAAGACCGGGTCTTTTCTTTAGATGGATTACTGGTTATTAACAAAGGTTGAAGTTTTAATCGAGAATTTTTATGCGTTTATGGAATTACTTTATAAAAACTTTGGTTCTAATTTAGATCCTGCATTAAATAACGTTGTATTGTTTTTTAATCATTCATTATGCTATGTTTGTTTACGTGTATGTGTTTATATGGTTTTCTTTTTCTAACCGGAAATTGATTTTTTCTTTGACGAGTTGCATTTTATTACTGAAGGTGTAAGAAACTTAATTGTGTTATTACAACAAATTTATTAGTATAATGAAACACGATAACACTGGTTTCTGAATTTGTTCCATGGTCGTTTAAGGATTAAATTTAACATTATTTTTAATTAAATTTAATGTGCTTCTTAAGCTACGCTGCTAATGCTGCTATTTTGCGAAACGAAAGCAAGTAACGTTTGTTTTAAATTAATTTCTATACTGGATAAACTTCATTATGTAAAATAATCTCTTATACGATAAATAAGCTCATTTGCTAAAATCTTAAAGATTCTTTTATTCATATGTTTCGATCTGTATGAGAATACTATAATGCTGTGCATTCAGAAAGTTTACCCAATTGCCGAATTTTTGTCAATTTTATTGACATATTAATTTTAAATACTACAGACATCTGATAATCGCGTAAAATATATTCTACAGAATAAACTGCAATAATTAAGATCTTAAAAACATAAGATATAACATAATCTGTAAGAATAAGAAAATCGTTTTTGAATTTGGAAGTTTAAAACGCTTTTAAAAACGTTTTACAGTAAATAAAATAGTATTAAAATTACAGTAAAAAATTTAGTAGATGTCATTTCATTTATGACTTATTAAAATTATTAACAATAAAATTATGCTCCCGGTGTCTCCATATTTTTTAAAATAATCTTCTTTACAAACCCTAAAGTAGAAACATAATATAAGTAAAATATAAGTAGAATCTCTCGTTTTTCGTCAAAGAAAGTTTCACTAAAAACACCTCCACTTCAAACGCGAGTTTTCAAAAACTCGAGACGACCTTTTCCACGAGGAAACCGTGTTTTAAAACATGCTAAACAACAGCGCGAGAATTAAATCCAGATCGAAAAGAACCAACCCTGCGCCCCTCAAGGTTCAACCGCCCCTTTGTCCACTAATTAAGCGTGCGCTCGGTCTCAGGCTCGATAAATTACGTTTCTAAGATCGCTAAAAATTTGGCACTTGAACGTCGCGTGTCCGCTAATCGTTTTATTCTAATGCAAAAGTTCACGTTGCCTCGAAAATCCACGGCAGTGTCTCGCAGTATTCTGTTTCAAGTCCGCACATTACCATGCACCGTTTCGCCGTCTTGTTAGCGTGACTGTCGCTGCATCGAAGGATTAACCCATTTAAAATAAAAAGTTACAATAATTTTTATAGTGAATAGTAACAAATAACAGAAAATAACCGATTGTAACAAATAATGATAGACAGTAATAGATAATAATAATGATGTATAATAAAAAATAATAGTAACGATAACAGACATTAATGGATAATAACGAATAATAATAGTAGTAATATAATAAAATTAAGAGATCCATGTGGTATTAACAATCTAATCTGAAAGCGGTGCATGTGCGCGAATGTTTCAAATGGGTTAATCAATTGCACGGATAGCCGACGTGATAAACCTGACCCCGGAAGTGCATGTCGACGTTTTAATGCCACGTGCCCACACGGGAATAAGTTGTCTCGCTTTCGAGGTCACATTCCATTTCCATTCAGAAACGACGGTTCTGCGAGGCATGTGACGTTGTCCGCGTCAAATGTTACTTATCCGCGCGAGAGTGACACTTCGGAGGAGATTCAACGTGTGTTTTAACCTAGAAGGAGATTCCTGCCACTCGCCGCTTTAAGAGTGACGTTTCTTTAAAAGCGCGGATAAATCAGCAAATAATCTGCAGCAGTTTTTGCCGATCGAGATTTAGAGAATTGTTTCCTTCGCTTCTGTTTTATTTCATTTTATCATTATCGCCAGTAAACGCTATTCGCCAGCAGTTTCAACTGCGTTTATATACGCAGCGAGACTCGCTAATAGAGAAACAAGTAAAAAGTTCTTTGCTAGTATACTCTGTCCCTTAAAAGGACACGACAGTTTTAAAACTTTGCCAGTTAAAAGAATTTCACATTTTGGAGGAGAATTGTTTTTACAGTAAAACCTTCGATCGAGCACAATGTGAACTATCAAAGAGTTTACAGTTTTACGTTCACTAAGGACCTCTAGGCAAACGCTCACGTGGCGTGAGCTCTAGTAGAGTTACTCTCAGAGTCCCAGTTCATTAGAAGTTCCTAATAAAGCTCCTGGGAGAGCACGTAGCGCAAGCTATCTCGAATTTGCTCCCCATTTCGTGCTCATTAGAAGTTCCTAATAAAACTCTTAAACGAACACGCGCCATAAATTAAAGTTGCTGCGAAATTTACATTCACTGGAGACATCCGATCCTCGATAGACACGCAAAGCTACCGAGGAGCTTCTCTCGTTGCTCTCTAAAAGTTCCAGATAAAACTCTCGAATGAACATGTGGCATGAACTGTCGATGATGTACTCTCAGTTTTAGGCTTCCAACGAAATCCCTGAGTGGACACGCGGCATAACACCGAATTAACACCAGAGCTACCAGAGGAGTCAAAATGACCTACTTTCACGATTATTAAAATAACGAAGATTCTATGAGAAATTAGAAAATTCGTGTATGTTTGGAGATGCAACAAAATCAGTCATCCACAACTAAGGAGTACACAATGCAATCGTATAAACAGATAATCGTCTGCATAATTTAATAATTAATAATAATTTAATATTTATTTTTATTTTGTGAGTATTTAAATTAGGGAGGTGTTTTTGCAAATGACTTTCGATTAAATTTGTGTATTTGTAGAGATACAAAGCTAGGAGATCCTTCGAATAAGAATCGTATTGCTCTAATTTGTATGAAATATTGGAAATAAGTCGTTCTAATTGTTCGGTAGTTTCAGTGTTAAAATATACAATAAAATTTTACCAAAGATTATAAGTAGCTCTGATGGCTTGGCACTTCCAGCGTTAATTCTCCGCGAATCCGAAGCGACACACGCGCCCGTCGCGTTTCCCGTGCTCCGCGAGAATAAGATTCAGAGAGAAAGAGAGAGAAACGAATGACGATTCCCGTAGCCGTTCCCGGAACGACATTCGATCGTGAAAAATGTCCGCGTACGATCGGCACGGATTATCGTTACGCCGACGATCGGTTACAACAACGCGACTGGCGGAGTCCTCTTCATCTTCCTTTTCTTCTCGCAAGGTATTTTATATTTCATTATTTCTCTACGCGCTACGTGTCCTCGGTATTATGCAATGCCTTCGCATACGTATCTATACGTGATATATGTACGTGTACGCGTAATAATATGTATATTACAGTAACGTGTATACGCGCGGCGCGGCCGAAATAACGAGAATCTCCGTTTCCGTTCGAAGATCACCTTCGGCGTTGAACGGCAGAATGCGGTTTCGAGCAACGAAGATCGCGAGTCTTTCGAATTCAATTCGCGAGTTGAAATTCGAGAGTTCGAAGTCGGCGGTGCTGCGAGCAGAGGTGAACCGAAAACGACCGGAAGAAGTGAAGCGAACGTCGGGTGAAATCTATAGAACTGAGTAACTTATACACGAGATATTTGAACAGTGTTTAATATTGCACACAAACGATCAATAATATTTGTACATTAATATAAAATTTCGTATTTACAAAAAGCAATTCCTGGACAAATCATAAGTGTTCTCATGCGTTAACCAAACGTTCGGAGGATAAAGTTCTTTCGTTAGTCGGCACCCAAAGTTGAACGGGATAAATGATTCGTTAAGTTGGAAGACACGTCACAGTCCAATGTTTGAATCCCTTTCGACCCTTTCCCGAACATTCGTTCGCGCTCGAGCGACCTTCTTTTCCCTCGATCGAAATCGTCGCTTCAAAGACCATGTGATTCGTCTGTTAGAAAATTTCGGCTGGCCCGCGTATACTTCTCTGCGCGTAAAGTGCGGTCTAATAAAATCGGACAAGGAATCGTCGATCTTTCGAGTGTCTTCGTGCAACGTGTCCCGAGTATCCTCGAGCTATCGAGGAACGGTTGAAAGTTCCGGGAGCGTGATCCATCCTCTAACGTCCAACGCTTCCCTTTCGCTCCTTAATCTCTTCGAACGGTAGTGTCTGACAGGAGAACCTTTTCTACCAACACATGTAGATTTTGACGAAATTATGCAGGACATAGTTGTCGAGAGAATATTTAACACGAATTTCTTACCATCCAATAAAGGGGTGAAAACACCCCCTAGAGTTAAGGGTTGTAGTATCTTTAAAACTAGGGGGTGTGGGAAAGAAATTGTTCATTTCGAAGTAAATAATTTAAAAAAGATTTCTTTTGTACATCCCTTTTCAGAGGTATGTAAATATAATGTATATCTCTGAAACTAAGAGATGTAGAAAAGAATGTTCTTTTGAATTGTTTTGAAAACAACCCTCAAAGTTGAGGGTTGAAAATATAATGTTTACAATATCTCTGAAACTGGAGGATATAGAAAAGAAATTTTTTTAATTGTTCGCTTTGAAATCATTTCTTTTCTGTACCCTCTAGATTCAAAGATATTGTAATAAATATACTTTCAACCGTCAACTTTGAGAGGTGTTTTCATTCTTCGAAGTAGATATTGGCTGATAAGAAAAAATCCGTGTCGAATATTTTGTTCAGAACTATGTCCGACATAAGTTTAATCTCAATCGGCGTTTGCTGGTCGACAGGTATCCCTTGTAAGTGAAATTCTGGCTAGCGTGTCTCGTGCCTCGATCACCGTCGGAATCATTGTTTCGCGGTCAATCGACGAGAGAGTCCCGTGGTTCACCTAAATATATCATCGTTTCCTCTTAGTCCATAAGCTTTCGGCCCGTAACTCAACAATTTTGATTTTCTATCGATCACAGTGCTGTTACGGTTTCGCGTCTAACAAGCCTACGCCGGTGTTTCGGTTCAGTAATTCCGATGGAGCCTTTAATTAACCATTTCGCCAGGGCGTGGACGACCTCCGATAAATGGCCGCTGCATTCGACAATTAAATTCAGAGCTTCATTTTCCGAAACAATTAATTTCACAGGATGAAAAATAAAAAAAATTCAACGAAATTACGTAGATATTGCTCGATGTTTTAATAGAAAGATTTGATGACATTCGAATGGTAGAGTTAATTGCTTTGACCTCTAAAAGAGTGAATTAAAGTAGGAAACTGATCGAACTACTGAAGGTTTATTAGTTCTCTCAAATACTAATTAATTAGTAGAACTAAAATGAACGCACGATTCGTCCTTATTTTACCAAATTATCGATGGTAAAATAGTCCTGTAACCAATTTAATAATAAATTCAATTGTAACACAAGAATGGCATAAAATGGTGACCGAAGTACAACTTTCCATTTTCCTGAAACCACTATCTACAACTATTAATCAGGACTCGCTACAATCACCCCAGTTTGAATTGTAGATTAGTAACAATCGCAAAGATAATTTATAATTAAATCAACCGTTCATCGTCGAACTTCAACAGTACGATAAACCGGTTTCCTTTAATTCAGTTTTTCAAAGGTCAAAGTCTTTCTATTAAAACATCTAACAATAGCTACGCAGTTTCATCCAATTCCTTTATCTTTCATTTCGTGAAATTAACGCACGAATGATCGTAATAACGCGCAATCGAATCGCATTCCGTCCAACTCCGGCGTGTAGGGACGCGAAATCGTGCGAGAACGTCGTTGGTGAAGGAACGGAAAAGGAAAGACTAGAGGAAAAGTAAGCAAACGCGTTTATCGTTCCCAAAGTGTTCGGTAGCTACGGTGGAGGCTAACGCTGCGGAAGACTTCGACGTGCTATATAAGTATTATAGATCCTTACACGTTAAATATACGGCCGACCGGTAGTCGTTTATAATCTCGGCTAAGTGTGGATCGCGGTAGTTATCGCCGGGTGGCGCGATTACGATCGATCCCCGTTTCATTCCGCCCTCCCTTTTTTTCGCATTTTCTGTTTTCTTCTGCTCCTCTGCTCTCTTCAAGTCCCCTGGAAACGGTTACCCCGATATTTCTCGCGTGCCGTTTAGAAGAGGTAGTAGTATCGTACGTTTCTGAGAGAAGAAAACGGTCGCCTGTCCGCGCTCCGACCGCGCGGACGAAGCATTTCCCTCCGGAGTTCCGAGAAGATTGTCATTGACGTTTACGCGACGCGGTGTCTCGGTGAGCAATCGTAGATATTTGTACCAGTTTAACCTTAATAAGTCGTTTAAAACGCTTCGATTAATACGAGTCGAGTAAAAGGCTAGGAAATACTGGGGGTGAACATTTTGGTTAATTTACAGATCAACTTCTCTCTCGTCGATTTCGATGATTCTTAAATATCTTACGGAGATCGATATCTTGATCAAGAGCAAGAAAGTTACCTGACACTGTGTAGAACTTAATCTCATAATGATGTCATCTTTTAATATTACCACTATTACGAATATCCGTTATTATCGATGACTATTTGCAAAAGGAAAATTGAAATTAAATTGTACACTACAAGATAAGAATAAAAAGTTCTTTTCTAATTTTGGTACGCACAGTGTTGTCTACTACTTAACCCCTCAAAGATGGCATCTTCTTTCTGATTTTATTAGTAATAAAGGAAGTCTAACATGTTTTAAGTATTGTGTAAAAATTGTACGAACCTTACGTAAAAATTGACTGAAATATACATTTTTGTTTATAATCATGCATCTCTGTGTAAAATTGTCTGGCATTTCTCGAATATGTATGAAAACTTCCCTTGGCACTCAAAGGGTCAAAGGACTGTATATTTGAAATGAAAATTATATTGTAATACGTCAACAACTTATACAATAATTTTATAATTTTTCTTAAATATGAAACCGTAAAGCAAATTTTATTATAACAGCCTAGGTTACGTTTTGGTAGCAGTATAATTGCTTATAAAATTATTATTACTTAATTTGCCACAGAATTTCCAGAGGTCTTTCAATCTGAAAGCTTATTTTTCCAAGAGAACAAAATAATTCAAAATATCGATTTCTACGAGGTATTTACAAATCATCGGAATTAACGAGGGAGTAATTAATCTAAAAGTTGATCAAAGTTTTCGAGGACTCGGAGCCGACGGTATCTCCCCCCTTCCCCCTCGCTCTCTCCGTCCCTCCGTTTTCTATCTTTCGTTTCTCCCGTTCAGCGATCGAAAGGGGCTGCGATTCGTCCAAGGATCGTGACACTCGATTACGTTCCGAGAACCGATGAGGAATCGAACCGTTATCTGGGAATATTCGTTCGGACGATAGGATTGAAGCTCGAACGACACTCTGAGTAGATGATGTTCAAGATCGAACGTCGAGACGGAGGTGAACATGGAAAACAGCGAGAATCGAGTGTGCAAGCGGCAAGAAAATCAAGAAAACTGGAGAACCGAATAACGGTCATCTTTCTTAGCGAATGATAAGCCACTGTTAAGTCGCGTTTAATCATACAAATTCAATGTTTCACCTTGCACGTTGCGCGATGATTAATGCAGTTTCGTGTTTGATAAGAGTGTACAAGTCGATTTGAAAGTCTTTGCGTCTAGATTTTTAATGAATCCGTAATGCAGTTTGAATTTAAAATACTTTTCAATTTTTTTCGTTTATCAAGGATATCGAAAATGTAAAATGTAAGTTGCACCGGCGTCAACTTCGCATTCTTCGAAAATAAATATTCGATTCAATATAATCGATTATTATTTGGTTCAAATAAATATAAGAAACAGGAAAATTTTTTAAATTTATTATACACTCTAAATGAATCTCTTCAATTGAATAAAACATTCTGTGAATATAATTTTAATTCTGATTTATTATAAATTGCAAATAAATCTTTTAATTGAATCGAACTAAAACATTAGCCCCTTTCTACGACCAATATTGCGACATTTTGCAATTGACTTTACATTCCCGATCGTGTCTGATTCTCTCGTTTTTCCTAAAAAAGAAAGAACAACATCGTTCGATTAAACAAGACACTCGAAAGATCGTAGGCCAAATCGATGTCCAAATACACTTTAATCGCGTCACCCTGTACATATTGCGCTACTACGGTCCTATTAGCGTATCAACCTTTAATGCATTTTAATTTCCTCGATAATTCTCATAATATTTCATCTTTTAGTTTTTTCGCTTCACTATTCGTGCATTCGGGAAAACGATCCGTCGCCGGAAGACGTATTTCGACCGAACCGTTTAACGTCGTATAGAAAGAAAAAGAGTTCAACGTTTCTCGTACTGGCGCAGAATTAATAAGTTAATACGTTACCATTAGTGTTACTCATTTATCATATTTATTATTGTTATTGTTACCATTATTAATTATCATTAGTACTAATGTTTATTGTTAATATTATCATTGTTTTCACACCTTCATCCCCTCCTCTTACTCCTCGTTCGTGGTATAATTATATTTAATTCTTCTTCTCTGTTTATTTATTATAAGATTAATAGTTTCATAATGACAACTCTGCGTGTGACAAGCTGAGATTAATATATTCGTATTTATATATATATATATATACATATACAGATATATATTAAATATATATGTATATATATTTTTTGTTTTGTTTATTAAAGGCGCAAATTGCGTTAATCTTCTCTGCGTTCCCCCTCTCCGTTTCCTTTCGTTTCTCACCAGTTTCACCGATTTCCGTATCCTGCTACCCCTTATCGTTTGCTTGTTTCGTTCGTTTCGACAGAAATCTGATAGGGTTCCGATGGAGGGCTGCCACTTTCGCCCGTTCCAAGGTATCGTTACGTTGAATATCGTGTTTTCTCTATTATCTTTCGGTAATCCCATTATTCTCGTCGATCGAGCGCCATCGACCCGGACAAAATTGATCACGATATTCTGACAACGTTTTTATAATTATCAACGTTACAATAACGATATCGATATAACAACGAAAACACCCGAGATACTTAATACTTACATTATCGAGATTCATCTTATTACAAGACAACGTTAACTTTATGCTAATTCTTAATCGTTAAGAATCACAGTGATAAGTAAGCCACGCCAAGTAAGAAAAGAATCGGAGGATTCGGGGGATGAAGATGTTACGTGAGAAATGTGCTTTTAATATAACTTATATAATTATTATATTATAAAGTATATAATAATATAATTAACTATATAGTCAATCACTGATAACTTGAACTATTATGTATTATATCTCAACGTATACGCATTACTACAAAACGGAATAAACCAATTTACTATAAATCACAAGCGAACATTTACTCCAGTTGCAATTCTCAGAATAATCCAATTTCCAACAAAATATTTAACACCTTCACCCTCCGCGCCCCAGTTCCTTTAAGAATTAAATCACACTAATTCATATCTCCTTTTCGAAACAAGATTTCCGCGTTTCCTCTATTAAACGAAAATTTCGAAAATTCGAAAATCATATCGCTTCGGTGAAACGCACGTTAAGAATTCAATTGCTCGAAACCTCTCGAGGTTCCGGCGAGTCACGAGCGACTGCTCGCGGCCGGGTAAAATTGTCAGAAATCGTTGAAGTTTCCCCTTTTCGAATCAATGCTCGAGAAAACACGATCGATCCGTTAATTGGCGGCGTTCCCGGACATCGCTCCGCCGCGACTAAACTCCTCGTGTGTGTGTACGTTTGCTGGTTTAAAGGTTCACGTGTCGAAAGTGGTCTCGTGTCGTTTTCTCTCGTCAAGTTCAAGAAGGTGGAAACGTTTTGGTAGCACGTGCAATTAAAGTCACCCTGCGAATCAATGTTTAAACGTGGACACGATCAAGAGAACCAGATCGTCGCACTTCGTTCGACTTTAAACCAGTAGATTTCCCGTCAAGTCTCTCCCCCAAATCTCTCGTCCCTCGGTTTCCAATCGATGATCGCCGATGATCGATTCACCGATGAATCGCACACGTCTGCCTCATGATCCACGACAAGTGATTAAAATCAACGGAAAGAATCCCCCTTTCGCCGGTGTCTACGTTTGTTTTTATATCCATCCTAGCAACGACGATAATTAGTTTTCAACGAACGACTCGACAAGTTTTCTCTACACGTTACTTTTTTTCCATTAATCATCTGTTTCGTCTAATTAATCCCTAAGACCCTGAATATCTCGTGAACAGCTTAAAATGCTTGAACGTTTGAGCGTGATAGTTGAAAAGTCCACTCGAACATTAATAATACTCTCACTAAGCGTCCGGCGTACGATCACCCTAACCAGTGAGTCGCCGGTTCTCCGCTGGATAAAAAAAATAAACGAGCATCCGTGAGCAATAAATGTTTTTTTTTTTTATTCGTTCCGTCTCCGTTCGCCTAGTCCGCCCCGTAATCAGCCGTTCGTTTCGTTCAGTGAGCAACTCGAGTTTCGAATTCTTTCAAATTTGACTTCGATATGTGGCAACAAGTAATCGCTTCGCTTTTATTCTTCATTTCTCATTAACGAGTATAATAATAGTGTTAGTTAATAAACATATTGTATTGTATCGTCTCTCTAATTATCGGAACTTCCTCGTAAAAGTCGCGGGCGCTTTTATTCGTTTATTTATTTATTTAATTATTTATCCTCTCTTTAAATACCTCTAATCTGTCACTGGTTTCGCTCTTTCTTCCTTTCTTTCTTTCTCTCCTTTATTCCTGCCTCTCTTTTTTTTTCGTTTTCGATTCTTTTCTTTCATTTGCGCAAAAGATCCTGCGCGCGTCGTAATTCTAAGGTCTCGCGCGACGCCCGGCTACCGGCCCACCTTAACGCGCTCCCGTTTAAGAACTAATTAAGTTTAACAAGTAGTTATCGATAGGCTCGATGTTAATTCCACGCTGTCGGCGAACGGCGTGCCGCGCGTTCGCGTTCGCGTGTTCGGGTACGATTAAAATGGAAGCGTCGCGCCGTCGCGACGCGAATGAGCCGATCGGGAGGATCAATTTGATTAATTCATCGCGCGATTTTATCGATCTCGGTACAAATTAAACAGTGCCCGAGCAAGTACCGCCGCTCCGCGCACGTACATTCGACGCGATTTCCATGAAATGAATTTCGTATCAGCTGCCCGTGATCCTTCGCTTCGAATTCTGCGAGCCGTCTCCTTCGACTATTATTTTACGGGAAATTCATTCGGTCGTAATCCGTGAAATGTCCATTTTCTTCGTAAACACGCTCGCGCGGAAGTTCGCAGCTCTGCGCGCGTACGTTGCGCGAATCCTTGTTTCTGTCGTCGCTGGGACTACTGAGAAATTAATGTCACTCGTTATATGCTTTTCTTCGTATGAATTAGAGAAGTGTTTTTTATCAATTCGATACTATCGTTGTCATAATCGAACATAGAATGGAATTGTTCAATTGTTTCTTTTCGATGTATCTTTGTAGTTTCAGTTATTTGAAACTGGAGAATTTCTTACGGATTATTTTGAAATGTGATTAATTATATGTAAATGAGAATATATTCTAAATAGCTAGAAAATAATGGAAATAATTGGGTAATATTGCATAATAAGAACTGTCATGTTTAATAATTATTAATTGTTTTTAATTTATCTTGGTTACGAAATGATAAGTATATGCTAATCAACGTGTTAAAGGTAAAATTTAATATCAGCATCTCCGGTAAACTTGAATTTTAATATTTGCTACATGAAATTGTAGAAGAGCCTTTTGATACATTTAATGTGTAAAAGGCGAAAGCATATTCATACGGAAAACAAAGCAATACGACCACCGCTGCCGCGTGGAATATATTTTCTTCAATTCAGACAATCAACTGCAATTGCAGACAATTCCATGGGTAATTGTGAACCATCGCAGCACGGTGAAAATACTTCAAAGACAATAGATATTCGTGAATGTGTTAATTTACAATGGTTTCGATTCTATTTGTTGAAATATTGAGATTTTTAATTTTTAATTTCTTTAAAAAATTGTACTGTTGTTACGAGCGATTTTAATAGGGAGAAGTTTCACTTTTCTAATTAAAAAGGAAGCATTGAAGAATTTCAGACGAATATGCATTTAATTCTCTGTGCGTTACATGTAATATAAAATAAGCCAAGCGTTCGAATGGACATTTCATATATTACAACCTAATGTCTGAGTTATTTATGGATAATCTAAGAACACTTTAGTGACGAAGTACTCAATTAAAGTGCTTCTTGGCTTAAAGGCAGTTCGTAAGTCCTTGCTTGATAGAAATTTCCTTGCGTCACATGATCACACGCTTTTCCCATCGGATCGACTATTAAAAATATTCTAAATTTTCGTGTAACACTGCATGTTTCCTCCCTCCTTATCTATAGTTCGACTAATAAATTGAATTTCTCTCGTACCGTTTGAAATATGTTAATAACAATATTCATAATTCTCAAGTTTAAATGTTCAAGCACATCCTTATTCAATCAACCCCATTAATAATTTCGTAGCAGTAAAAGGAAGCGTATAGTCACTATAGAAATAAATGTATAATTCTTCAATCAATATCGATATTAATTATATTTATTAAAGCCTGTATAAAGTTCTCAAGCGAAAGATTCTTTACTGCATAAATGTGGCTACCTGAAAATTAAATTAAACTAATGACCAAAGTTCGAAAAGCTTCAACTCTGTCGATTTAATTAAAAGAATCATATAACACAGTGTGTCGTTAAGAATAATGCTTCGAAGAGAATAAAACAAGAAATCTAACAGGGCTCAATGAAATCGATATTCGAAACGATTTAATCGAATGTTAAAAGCATCAACGGATATATTATGTTCGTTCATCGATGTTACATCGTTTGACGCACGTCTTTCCGTCAGGGCACCTCGATTCAATTACGGGAGCGTAATTATTAATCAAATTGTCTACCGAATGGCTCAAGCTGGCCGCAATTCAGCAGCGTGTCGTCGCGGTTGCGACACTTTCCACCAACTTGAACTACAGCAAACGTGGTCGCGGAAAACAAAAGAAGAAATGGCCGCGAAGGAATTCCCGTTTCGCAGCGGAACACCTGAAATATCGATTGAGTGACCCCGCAAATCCACCGGGAACGGTAAAACACGTCGGAACGTGTTCCGTTGCGAAACGAAGATCGTCGAACAAATGGCGTTTAGAAAGACGTAGGTTTCATTTTCCTCTTTGATTCATCATCGTTCCCGTCCGATCGGATCAACCATTTCGTATCGAACCTCCCGCCATTTTGTCGGTCGTGCTTCTTGTTCTCTCACACGGCTGCTCCGCCTCGCTAATAACACTTGCTTTGAGATAAACCGTGTATTTCGTTTCTCTTTTTTTTTTTTGTAACTTTTCGCCATTTTTTTCTTTTTCTCTGTCTCCTCTAATACATAATATTGTAATTCTACCGAAACCTTTCGACGCGAACCATTACGTAGGAGCGTGTTATTATTTTTTTTTTTTTCTTTAAAGTTCAATTCAATAGTGTAATTAGTTTAGCTGATTTACCGTTTTAAAGATCGAGAATGGTTATGCCACCAATCGAGCGTTATTGATTACCGTTTATAGTTTATATCGTCTACGTATTTTTTTTTTCTGTAATCGTTCCTATAACATCATTAACAACGTTTTTTTCCTTTAATTATTACTTTTTAACCATTATAATAGTATTTAAAAGATAACATGATTGGTTGTCGCGTCAATGCCAATGGCCAGAACGTGCTATATTTATTATTATTATTATTATTAATTTTTTTTTGCTTTTGCTTAATATATCTTCAACAATACCCGCCTGTGAGTCTATCCGTAAACGAGATTTCGATATTTTCGTCTTCTGTGTTGTTATATTTTTTTTTTTTTTATTCTTTTCGAATAGCGATGACAAGCTTTTTTTTCCTCTTTCGCTTCAATTTTGCTTCACGTAGTCGACGAGATTGCTTTTACCGTTTGGGCCTTCGTTTCCGTTTTTTCTTTTTTCTCATTTTATTCTTTACCAAAGGAAGAAATTAGTTCGCCTTGAGCACACGAATACGTGTATCCCTTACGCTCGCGCTTCTTTGTTTTCATTTTTTTTCCTCTTTTTCCCTAAAACGTTCTGAATGCGTAATATTCGAAGTTTTTGATTATAGCGACTAGTCGAAATAGTAAAAATTTAGAAGTGTGCGTAACTATTTGGAGTTAAACGATTAGTCTCTAATTTGGTTGAGCGTAAAAAGTGGTGTACAATGTATATTGGAACAACACTGTATCAGAAATTCTAATGTAACCATTTATTTTAATTTCCACCTTTCTTTTTCTTCTCAAAACTCATCGTACTACTTAAAAGCTGATTTCAGCGGATTCGCGAGAATCGTTCATGAATAATCAATTGTAAGTATCGATGCACCGAATATCGCAGAAATCTGCGGTAATTAATGCATCGAATCGTTTAATCGTATATATTCATTGATTTTCGAATGAAAATTACTGATAATTTCTACGTTTCTCTTTAAAGCGCGATATCCAATGAACCGTTCGTATCGATAATACATACAGAATGGTCGATCGTTTTGTCACGATCCCTCCATTGTTCGAAAAGTTACGAACTTCGAGCATGCCTATTCATGAACATCAGTTCAAGGAATTCCGTACAGGGTTGTTTCAATACAGACTCAACCAAAAATCAGTCGAAGTCGGGTAAAGCACGCAAGTATGGAAATCAACGAAGTACAGCTTTGAATCTAACATTAAAAACACGGAACATTCACAAGCCGCAAAGGTAATCCCATTTCCTGTTACTCTCGTGCGATCGTATCCGTTCCCGGTCACCTGTCGCGCTGCTGGTCTTAATATTAAATGGAATATCGTATTAAATACTGAGCACTCGTGTATTGACTAAAGTGTTTCTACTGCTGACCTCGTAGCCGACAGAGATTCTACGTACTCCGCGTCACTTCCGTCATTTCATGGAAACGAAACATTTAACCCCTTAAGACTGTTATTTGGAAAACAATGAAATTTCAATTTCAATTCAGTGGAAATTCAAAGATCGAAATATCAAGTAAAGGTTCTTTGAAGATTGTTATTTTTATTATGTCATGTACGTTTCGCTAATGTGAAAATCAATGATGTCCTTTAAGGGATTAAAGTGATCTCGGTGAAACAAGCACGGTGACTTTGTAAAATGATTAAGAACTTCACGTGATCCTGTTTTCAACGTCAGTTTAGAAAATTGATTTCGATCTTTCTCGGACCTAATCGTTGAATTAGGGAATCTCCGATCTTCTCGAATTTCATCAAATCCTCGACAGCATCACGTTATCTAAAGTTTTACAAGATGTTTGAAAATACGTCAAATTTCTAATTAAATCCTCCGCGATGCTGCTAGGAGCTCGTAATTACTTAAAACGCAAACAACTTAACGTAAACAGATCTAACAATAAATCACATATTCCAACTCGGTTTACAAGCTGACGGTAAAAGAGTTTGCTTTTCAATGCATACATCGAGCATTGATTCCTCAATTTCGATCCACCAGGAAAGGGATTTACTTTGCGTCGATAAACAATAAAATCGAGCTGCGGCGCGTCCGTCAACGGATGAAGATCGCCGTTTATCTAACAGCTCAACGCTAGCTTAGTATCGTATCAGACCAGCATTCACATATTCGTATTATCTGCATATATAAACTGATAATAATAATTAAATAGTTAATAGGACAATGAAATAGTTCTGATAACAGAACAGTACATAGTACAACTGCTACCTCGGTTATCCCAACTAATTGATAATTAAATGGTTACTTAACAGGACAATCAAATAGTCCGGATAATCGAACAGTGTATACTAGAACCACTAGAACCTCGGTTATCCGAATTAATCAGAACCAAGATGATTCGGCTAACACTAAAATAATTTTACAGCAGAAAAATAAATGAAAAACAAGGTCTTACTGGTTTAGATAACTGTCGGATAATCGCAGTTCTTCCGTATTTCAAAAGTACCGTATAATCAATTTAATTTCAATTTTCTTTTATATTTCTTCTCTTTTATTTCTTCTCGTCAAACAATAATGCTGTTGTAGCTAGCTTTTCGATGACAAATTCGATTGTTGTGAATACACTGTGGCAGACATGTGAACAACAGGGCGTTGTGCTGGTGCTGTGTTGAAACGGCGGTCACGCGAGTGTCGAAATAACGGACAACGTTACATTATTTTATAGAGTCGATCACACGAGCAACGCCCGTCAAATGTGACGCGCATACAATGTCGATGTTGACGATCGCAGCGACACGGGTCGACATTCAACGGGAACGTTGCTGTATTCTTTTTCGTTGGAACTGGATACACGAGCGACGAACTGTCGTATAAATTCGATATCATTCACCTTAATCGTATGAATGATATTCATAGTGAATACTTGCGCATACGCGTGAAAAAGCTACAGAGGTAGCTCGTGCGACCACAGTTAACGTCCGCCATCTTAACCCTCGTGCGACCTCGACTAAACCCCCAACATAGACCAACGATTTTGTGCCAGTATTGCTTTTGTTGTTGTTTGCAGTGGCATGTTATAACGATAGAAAGTTGCAACGCTGATAAAGGTTATTGTTTGGCCTAAATGGGCAATAGCCTGAAAAATATCCATGACAATACCAAGCAGGCGTTGTGCTGTCAGACGATCGGCGATCTTAAAAACCGAGTCGAGCCGCGTTTGCGGACTAAAATCACTAATAGTTTGGCCGTGTAATATGCCTCTGAGGTGTTGCTCGACTACCAGCGAGCTAGAACTGCATAGGAGCTAGAAAAATCGCCGGAACGCTCTATGAGCCTCTTTAATAAGACTCCTAGTAAATAGCAGTATCCTTCCATGTCCGCGGGATATTGGGATAATAATTACAAATTCCGCGAATATAAGAAAACCGCGGACATGGAATCTTACACCAATGTCATTCTCAATCGGTATACTTCGCTCGTATTTTATTTCGCTCGCCTTCGTTAGGCGATTCGGCCAATAAGAATATATTAAAACCGAGGCGTCATTGTTACTGTAGCTACTCAATCGAGTATCGCAAGTGAACGATTCCTTTTGCTCCTGTGCAGTGTTAGTTTGCCGATAGTCGGTCAATTTCTACAGCCCCTAGCACATGTGCAGACATGCTGCGAAGCAGCGACTCCTAGGTTTCGTGAAACCTGGATCAGCGTAGTTTGCTTCCACACTATTGATCCTTCTGCCTAATGTCAGTTACTTGTGAGGCCAATTCGTTGATGCCAAAGTACGAATTAACGAAGATGACTTGTTGGCTAGCGACACGATGGTTACAGGTCCTCCTTCAGGTTGATCTGTCAGGTGATGGAATTGACAAAACGCACGCTGCAGCTAAAAATGCGTGCTTCCACACCGTCCACTAAAACCAGCATTTCTCAACCTAGCCAACATCTCAACCTTAAGGACCCTATACACGTTGAAACAGGTTGCTATTCTGTAAGCGATGGATTCGAGACGTTTTCACTTTTATCACGTCTTCGTTGATACAGCAAGTGAAAAATTCAAACCCATGCATCGCGACATGCTTCACCGTGTATAGAGATAGTAACGCGTATCGCGGAAAAGCCCTCGTACACGCTAAAGCAGCGATGCAAGCATCGTGACAAGCGACGAGTTTGACCCTTTCTCACTTTTTGAGTACAATATGCATCATGGAACCTTAAAGACTCGGACCCAAGGCTTGCAGCGACGTCTGCAGGCTTCAGCGTGTGTGGGGGCCTTAAGAGTCGGGGCCTCGCAACACGCTCCGCCGTGTGCAGGGGGCTTAAGAGGCGTACAGTACAAGAGCGAGTGGCGTGCGGTCGGAGAGCAAGAGATTACTCGAGAACCCAGGCTCCGGCGATCGCTCGAAACCGCGGTGCGTCGTCGAAGCCGATAATATATCGCGTGAGGAACTCGCCCATGGAAGAAACAATGATCTCGCGTCGCGAAACGAGCCAGTCGGGGAAACGCTCCTCGTCGATCTGGGAATCGCTTGGCCGGGCTCGCGTGGCTCGAAGGCAGCGCGACTTAAAAAAGTAAATATACATCAACAGCCTCGAGCCCCCTCGAGTCCCGTCGCCAGCCCGGGATCCCGTGAAAAAAGAATTGAGGAGGGCGCGTGTCCCGTTGTTGCGCTGAAAATTTCATCTACGTATCGCGGGGATTTCGAGGATCCGGAAGCCTTTCATGAAACGTTAGATCGAAGAAGTATTTCTTTGCGAGTAGTCGTGTAATCGTTTTGTCCAGTGTGTTTTTCTGTGTGTGTGCGTGTGTGTGTGTGTGTGTGTGTGTCGGCGAGAGAGAGTGTGTACCGTGTGTGCGTTTCGTACAAGCGTGTACAGAGGGACAACAACGAACGATGTCCGCCGATAGAAGGGAAAGAAAACCGTTTTTTGTTCCTTAAGAAAATGAAGAGAGATGCTCGCGCTATAAGATCGTCAAACGTCACCACCGTTTCGGCACGTGGATTCTACGCATTCCTCGTTATCACTCTCGTTCGCCACCGACTCCTCAGCCGAACAATCCAAGGATATATCGTCCCTCTTACGAGCTAACAGAGAACAGTATTTAAACGCTGCGTTGTCGCACGCCACCTTAAATTGTAGTATAAATCCCCCGTTTCTCGTATCGTCTTATTTCTTTTTTTTTTGTTGCTTTTCGTTTAAGTTTGTCGTCGATTTACTTACTAGTGATACGGATAATAAAATTCACTGGCATATTTGTTTTGAATCATCTTTGGCAGTTCATTGTGTGTAGTTATTTTACTTTACCGTTCCTTTGCTCTCTCGTGCTCGCCTTCGTACCTTCCTTCCCGTTCTCTCTCACCCACGTATGTATACGTGTGTGTATATATATATATACGACATACATACATATACATACACATATATATTTTTTTGGTAGTTACATTTTCAGTTTTTCGGAATACTTAAATGTGTGCGCTTTGCTTTTAATCGTGTTTGCTTCATTGTTCTTTTTCGCTTTGTTTCCCCTCCTTTTCGCTCTTGTTCGTCTGGTTTTCTCGTTAAGCGCAATAAAAGGAGCAGTGTACCCTTCTTCAGCTTCTCGTTCTTTTGCTTGTATCTCTCTCTCTCCCTTCCGCTCTTTTTTCTTGCTTTCTCTTTCTCTCTTTCTGTCTCTCTCTCTCTGTATCTCTCTCTCTCCCCCTGTGTCTCGCTATTCGCGCGCGCTCGCTAGTCTGGCGAGAGTTCTCTCTCTCTCTGTCTCTCTTTCTCTCGTTCGGGTGGAAACCAGGACCAAACGAAAAATCGTTTCGCGGCCGTGGACCACACCGGGAAACTCGATTTATCCTTTAACAAATTCAAACGCTTCGACGGTCCTCAGTGCTCTGTATTTCCGTGTGATGTATGCCTGTGTTTCTGTACTGCGTTACGTTTATGCGAGCACGTGTGCATATGTGTGTGTGTGTGTTTGTTTGTGTGTTTGTTTGTGTGCGTGTGCGTGTGTGGATCTGTGTGCCTCTGTTGTACACGCATCCAAGCGGATTTATTTGCATCCCCATTGCAGACAATTGCGGTGGCGGGCACCGGAGATGAAAAGTTTCCACATTTTATGAGCATTATTCTTTTTTTTACCGAATATCGAGGGAAACGGAAAGAATACCGTGGATTCGGTTGGAACGTAAATTATTTGGGAAGTGGGGTTATAACGTCACGCGGAAGACGCGTTGGAATTACAGATAGAATTCAAACGTAGGAGTTTGTAACGTATAATCGACTGAAGGAAGTTTTGAGATTTTGGAAGAAACGAGAAATTGTTTCATTCACACAAACAATTTACAAATATCTGGAATTTTGTATCAGTTAACTAACGAACATTCATTGTCTGAATTTCGAGATAAACGAGAGAACTATTAACATAAGATTAACAAAACGCAGACTACAAGACAAAATTCAAACGTACCGACTAAAAAGCAACAAAACAAACTGTTAAAGGAAACATTCAATCTCACGCTATTTTCATAAGTGAAAATGAAATATACCTCGAATGAACTACGATCAAACAATATTCCAAACATAAAACAGTATCCAACGCAAATCTTCAAAGTCTCTCCGAACGTAACACGTCTCATCGCCGAAAGAAGAATAATCCCACAGTTTCGACGATTCCGATCGAATCTCAGGAAAGCAAAAAAGCATAACGTCGAACGCATGGAAGCTCGGACATCTCGATCCCCCGCGTTCCAGGACAGACAGGATCGCGCATACCTCCGGGTGGCCGCGTGCACAGGATCACATAAATATGTCGATGTTCGTGTCTGCGTGCGTAAGTACGTAGTGTATGTGCGTGCGCACGTGTGCCGGGTGACCCGTCCACGCCCCCGTGTAGGCGCATTTTCAACGTGTCTCGCTAAGGCGTCCCCTCCGAATGAACTACATGATCGGATAATATCTCTTAAATATCGTAAAGTGGCGAAGAGCCAGGCGTCTTCGCAATTGTATTTCTTCCTATCGCGGCGCGGATCCCCCGAAACGAGACGACGCACGTGCTTGAGCCGGGACAGCCCGTGCCCCGGCCGTCGAACAACATCCAAGCGTAGAAACGTCGTTGTAAACGTCGTCCGTGGACACCATCGGTGGCTGCTCCCGCGCCGGCGGACGCGGTCCCGGCCACCGTTGCGTTCGCCGTGTCACACCGATACATCGCCGCGCGTCCCAGCACGATCATCGTCGACCTCCGACCTTCCGGCGGCTGCCCGTCTTTTATGAATCACGTGACGATGATGTGCGGCGCCGACAGCAGGACGGTGATGGTAGCGATGATGGTGAACAGAGTAAAAATGATTAGGCACATTCTGTCGATCACCATCGCCGCGAACTTCCAGTCGTTCGACACTTTCGTGTTCAAATCCTCCGACTTCAGCTGATCCGTTATTATCTGGAACAAACGGTCGTGCGCTGTTAGAGGTGTGGTGGAGTAATTTGGAGGATTTAATCGTGTAACGTTAGTTTGTAATAATGATGGGGTGCGATGAAGTGTCAATTATTGATTTTGATGAATTTTAAAACTACCGAGCAATTGACTTTTTGGAATTCCCCCGTAGAAACTCCGAGAATGCATCTATCGAGACTTTAACAGATTTAAAATGCAGCTTGCGTATTGCTTATTTCTTTAATAATTTACCAGAGAAACATCTGTTGCGTTTTTAATAATTGTAAGAAGAAGAAGTCAGGAATGGGTAATTTTACCCGTTTGGTAGTGTTAAGCGTGATGTACTTAGTTCCTTTGAAAGTATGAAATTTATTTTCATACTTTTGTATTTGCTCAGATTGTCTCTCTTATTTTATCATTATGTTATTTCTGAATTTAAGGACAGGTCAACGAAATTAATGGTCAATCCTACTTTCTTATTATATTCCAAAAATGCAGATAAAATCGGAACCTCAGCAATGTTAAATAGATAAAACCGTTTTCTTTTCGTCAGTCTATTTAAAATAGTGTAATTCAAGAAAGATATATGGTTTTCATTCCATATTTTAACTGGCTCGAATTATAAATAGTCGAAGTTTCGCAGGATGTGCAATCGATCTTGAACATACGAAATTGACTTTGGCTTTGACTACATGTAAAGTTCCCGTTTCGCGTTCGGTTCATAATTATGAGCGCCGATAGGTTTCGAGTGTTTGACTTTAGCGTATCAGATCCTGCTGGAGAACTGGCTGGAGCTTAATAATACTGCACAAACAGTCGTATAACTGGAAATGATTCCGTGCTCGTCAGCAAACTCGGCTCATACGTGCTCTCTAGTTGTATACGTGACGTCGTAAGCGTAAGTACGCAGGCGCAGAGTGTAATGTTCGTACTACTGACGGTACGTTGAGGCGATAGTAGATTAGTTGTGAAAACACGACGCAGTTCACTGATACAACAGGTTAAACAAACTAAACAAACACAAGTGTAATCGTGCAAATATTTTATGTTTCGGAGATGAAATTGAATAATGGATAGCACACGAACCCGCGCTCCTAATATTATTTATGTAAATATTACAGACACTTGAACGTTTTCAATGTCAGAAGATGTTAAAAAAAACGTTAAAAAATGAGTAACAATAAAAACGAGTTAAACTTTTTAGTGCTATTATTGCAGCATTATCAATGAAATAAAAGTATGTAGTATTTTTTATTATAATTAGTTCTTTTAAACATAATCTGAATACAAAATCAATTAACTCCTCTTTTCAATAAATACTGATATCATAGATATCACAAGAAAAGAAAAACAAGAGGAAAATACTTTTGAAATATTTG
Organism: Nomia melanderi; assembly: GCF_051020985.1. NCBI lineage: Eukaryota > Metazoa > Arthropoda > Insecta > Hymenoptera > Halictidae > Nomia > Nomia melanderi. The sequence continues at coordinate 11,108,468 of NC_135012.1, read as the reverse complement.
AGAATTCCATTTTTAAATATTTTGGAAAACAAAAAATGCGTCGTAATAGAGAAAGAATATAACAAATGACAACCAAAGTTTCAAAAATGTAAAACAATCCTCTCCTTTGCAAAAAAATTCATAAAGATGAGCTCGATTTCATCCGTCTAAAGGTATTTCCCTTAAAGAAACACCAGGATACTGTAAATCGAATGCATGTACCTTGATCTCTTTGAGGATCAGTATGAGCTCGTATCTGGCACAAAAACACGCGTTCTGAAGTATCGTTTCGACTTGGGGGCCAGACGTCTCTGGTGGATGTTGATGATGATGCGGCGTGTGACCGATCTGGTGCGCCGGATAAGAGGAGTGTGCCAATGGCGTTGAGTGTTGATGATGCGGCGTCGCAGCGTGGCTGTGATGATGATGTGGCGTCGCGTGTATATGACTGTGCCCGTGGCCCATCGTGTGGGGATGGTGGGGACCAGGGGTACTATACACATTGTTCAGGAGGTTGTTGTGGGACGCCAAGGCATTGTCCTCTAGGTCCAGGACGTTCGCCAACAGGGACTTGCTGCTTCTTTGATGGAGCTCCAGGTCGCCGTATGTTTTGCTAGTACCTGTCCCGATCAAATATTCCAATGAATAATCTTTAAATCCGCGAATCAACACTTTGAGTGCTATGTCACCCTCCGACTGCTCGAACGGAAATTACGAATAGAAATTTGAGTGTTTGGAAATTAAAGTAGCTAATAGTATAAGAAACTGCAATCTAATTGCAACAAATAAAATAAAATTGCAAAAAATTTGTGGAGCTCTTCTAGTCACTCAAAGTGTTAAGAATTTATTACACTCATTTTTCCAGATACCAGGAATGATTTACAAATGAATACTAATACTTTATATGAAGCAATGTACTTTTATCGTTTGGATATTTATTACCAGATTTGAAGACTAGAGTAAATTAATTCGATTAAATTCATTAAATTAATATACATATAATGAAACTTGAAGCAACTTTCTTTCATTTTCCATAGTTTAAAAACTATAATGGCCTAGATTCATATAACATTTATTATTATTTTAAAAACACAGATGTTCTTAAAGTATTGTAGTACATTCATAAATCATCCTCCATTGAATATTCAACATTAAAAGATTACTATTGGAACGGATAAAATGAATTTTACTTTAAACATAGGTCTTAGGAAACAAGACTATATTATTTTAGTGCTGAGATTATGTAGAAATTTGTACTCATATTTAGAAAATAAAACAATCAAAAGTAATTAACATTCTATACTATACTTTGATTTCAAGTACTAACATTTCCTTTTAACCATATAAATTAATTGGACACGTCTTCAATCTTACAAGGGAAATTATCGAACCGAGAAATTTACAAAATTGTGAAACTTTTTGTATCGATAGTGTAAGTCAAGCCTAATATATTATAATTTCAGGGTTTGATAACTTCTGTTGTTAGTGGATCGTAAAATGCATTACTGTATTTCTAATCGTTTAAAGAATAGAAATACTGTAATTTTAATTCTAAAATATTTTTTGTTGCTTTTCTGACAGGGTTGATATATTAGATCTTTATTTGCAGGTATTAAGTTAACTGAAAGAGAATTAACAAAGGGAAAAGATGATCTTTCGAATGGTAGTATTCCTATAACTATAAACACTTATATTTTGTACAGTGTTTAATCTTTTGGTTCAATAAAGGTTAGGTAATATTTAAGTTAGGTATTGCGGTGTATCGTGTACTGTGCACGTTTCAGTATTCTGTGGTGTTGGCTGAAAGTGATTCGAGTGAGAGAACACCGAAGAGACATTTATATAATCAGCAGTAATTGTTGTTAGTACTTGTGTCGATGCTTTTTCGTGTCACTAAATTACCGGTGACTGGAGACGGTTTCTGAGACTTCTGCGCTTCCTTTTCTTCTTTATCAGCCGGTCTTGACATGCGAAGTAGACAAGGCAGCCAATAAAGAAACACCACTTTCACCTGTAAGTTAGAATCGAGATGCAGTTAAGACCGTAATATAATAGATGTGAGTGTATCCCAACAATGAATCACGCTAGTAACAGAGAATATTAAAAGGTGTATGGTTTTATGAAGTTATTAATGAAATAATTTTGAAAACTTAAAATCTGAATGAATATTTAAATACAGAACGACATATTAGTTTTAAAAATGTTTCCGTGAAAAATAAAAAGAACTATTAATTCCAGTATAATTAAACGAACGACATTTCTGTGGCAGTTTAAAATTAGCTGATACTGCACATAGAACTGGCTCTAACTTGCTGCAACTGTTACTACCAATAGATTGATTTTTAAATACAATAAATGCAGTAAAATATATACTGAAGTGTTTATTATAAATTAGATTAAATAGTTACTAATTAAACAATTATAAAATATTAAATCATATCACCGCGAAATCTTCTCAAATGACCATGAAAAAATAAAATATTAATTATCCAGAATCTCAACAGTCTGGTAATAATGATTTGGTATCGACATCTGTTGTCTCTGCGCATAATTCCGCGACGACTGGAACACTTATTTCCGGTAAAATACAGAGCTGATTAATTGAACTTTGAAACAGGGTGTCGGTTGAAAATGAATTTATCAGTTAAATTGGATTACAAACGATAACACTAAGTCTTCAGATTTCGTTGAGCATTAAACGCGATTTGTCATAGAATATTAATGATCAGCGCCGTTTATGCGATTCCCGTAACGCAAAGGATACGATGGCTCGTAAAATCCCCGCTAGGAAATAACCAAGTGTCACTCAACAGGGTGAATCGAGTTAACGACCAAAGTAAACCTGAAGAGTACTTTCAGGCACATGGTCTCACGCTAATTGAAGCCACATATACGATGAGTTCATCCACGGAGTAGCTCCGGAGGAGTGCGGACAGATGGGACGAGGTGAGGCCTCCGATTTCGGTCAGAATAAAACAATGAAACACTAAGAAAAGCGAAAACGAAGCTAAGGGAACAAAAAATAATCGTAACTACAATAATATGATTATTCGCATTATCGTTGATTGTCGGAATTACTAAATTCACTGATAATCGTGAATCTGAATTATGATAATTTAAATAATAAAGTGTATTGTAAATATAAAGAAATTAATGAGGCTATTCGAAGCTAATAAAATCGATGTTACATTACTTCTCTTTAGTCAGTTGAACTTACATCGTGGCTAAAAGGAATTATAAATGAAATGGAGTGTCTATAAATTATTATGTAGATTTATGTAGATTTTATTTTTCAGTATAGATATATTAAGAAATAAAAGAGGACTTACCCATTCAGACATTTTATGAGTGTCAGCGTTTCGGTGATGATAATTCAAAATAAGGATGGTGCTGACCACACTGCTCGCCACCATAAACATGATGCAATTGAAGTATGTACCTGCGAAAATGTTGGGAAACTTAAGTAACTTTTCCTATTAAGATTATCATATAAAATGGAATTTAATTAACGGACGTCTCCGAAACGTAATTTTATGAATAAAATATATAGAAACTCGTAAATTAAGAGGTTATTTTGCTGATTGTCGAACCATTGCACATAGTTTCATAAAATTAATTGTTAATATATAACATTGTAATATCTTCTTCTTCACGCTTGTAAATCAAAATGACTGGTTTTCTTGTTTCGCAATTATTGATATCTCAAAAGCATTGAATATTCGAATCTTGAAAATAAATAATTTCACTCGAACACTATGAATATTTGAAGAAACCGAAAGTAATCTATTCTAACAATTTTTATCGGGATCACATATTAATCATATTAAATCCTCGGTAGCTCTACTGTCAATTCTTCTGCCACTATAATCAGTCGCATCAACGACTCAACGATCCTCCGTTTCCCCCGAACCCATAAAGAATCTATCCGAGCCTGTAACGCATCAATTTATCAACATAAAAGACTAATCCACGACTTCTTCCGCGCGAATTATTCCTCGAAGCCGAAAAGAATCCATCGGAACCGCCAATACTCCATGAAAGTGTGAATTCATGCGTCGGTTTTCGATCATCGACGCGAAAGGCCCCAACGAAACGTTCTTTTCACTGGGAATCGGCCCTTTATCGCTTCGGACGAAACTAAATGCCGTCTGAAGAGTGCGGTTCGACCTGCGGGAGCGCGGGGCGCGGGCCGTTTCACGGATTAATAACGGATTAATAAAGTTGTTTGGAAATCACATTCGAACACGAAGGAGAGCGGTCCGCGCGTTCAATGAAACACGTTTTGAATGCGATCGCTCGGTTTATCGATCGGGCCGATTTCAAAACGGTCGCCCCCGCTCGGCCGGGGCCGCACTCGCATTCAAGACGTCAATGAATGTTTGCAGCTCGAAGCCAATGCTCCGACCCGCACAATCTGCTACTACTGACAAGCGACCGTCGGCAGAACCGGTCCGACTGCGATGGGAGATAGTCAGACAGGGATCAAGAGGTCCTGTGCACAATGAGCCTGCCCGACACCGTATACGGGTCAGATGTACACTTAACACTTTATCTATCGGAAGCCTATTAACCTCTTGCTTTATAATAACGCGTCGATTCGGGATGAAAATTTTCGAAATCGACGAATCTGAATGTTACTTGTTTATTTTTAACGTAAATTCAATATTTGTTCCGGCACGTTTGGTTAAGATACACATTGATTACCACTGTTAATAGGTAACTTTGATTACCACTTGTTTGGTGACTATCGTGTAGTTCGAATATTTTAGCATGTACCATTGCGCTTCTGTTTCTGCGACTAACGAGTTGCTAATGGCAATGGAAACGTGAGCGATTCATGCGTCACTCATTAGTGGTTGCGACAAATGAAGTCTATTAACTCGAATGCAAGTGTTTACGCATTAGGCAATGTTTCTAAAGACCAGGTGGATAAAAGCAGAATGACTTTCTAGATCGGAATTCAATCTTTAGTCACTATCAAGTCACCAACTAGTTGGCAATGCATGACGAAAGATACCTCTGAACGTTAAACGCATTCCAATAAATTTCCCCTGTTTCTCTAAGGGAAAAACTGTAACATTAAATCTAATACGAAGATGAACAGACGAATTTGAATGATCCCAATAGTATTCGGAATGTTTTTAACTGTTTCAGATAAATCAACGTTCCAAATTCATTATAATTCAGATGTATCTATTCCGTTGATCTTGTATTATTATTCATACAACTGGTATATTGTCATAAAATAAGTCATTATGTGATAAGTATTATTAAGTAATATATTCAAAGTCTCTGCATGTGTTGAGTCTATTAAGTCGTGTAAATTGAAGTCGTGTAATTCGAGTCCACAATTCACATTGAAAAGAAATGCACATGTAATAAATTTAACAAATCCACATGAAACATTATCCAAACAAATCCACATTAAATTCTTGAACACTTCCATCTACAGAATTATTCATTTTAACAAAAGAATAACAAGAATTTACTATTAACACGACCACCTCAAAATAAACTCGAATACAAAAATGTGAGAAATACGGGACGCCCTAATACTTATTCACGGCAGTCTAGTTGCGTCCAGAGCTAAGATCTATGCATAAGCCTCCCACAGGATTCCGCGCAAAGAGCTCCGGGCAATAGCCGAACCGAAGGATTTCCTTCTTCTCCGGTTGTCAGCGCGTCGCGATGATAAATCACGCGCGTTGGCCGGGTCCGTAGGTGTATTTCGTCTTCGCTCGATGATAATAAATATCAAAATTTTCGCCCCGCGAAAATGAATATCGAGTTGTACGCGACGTAATGAAATATGGGAGAACCTCGAGAGCTTTGTCACTGTCGTAGCCCTAAGATCGGCTTTTCTCGTATTTATTCTTGCTGCGTGTACGAGTCGTAATCGAGTAACCGAGTATAAACGTATTGTTTTAATTTTATTCATTCGAACAATCGAGATTGCGTTCCTTTAGAGTCTGTGTTTAACAATAAATGTAACGGCACTTTGTATATACCTATTCCTACAGTAACTAGTAAAATGATTAGTTACAAAACGAAGGTAAATTAAGCGAGATATTTCTCTTAGTGGAAATAGAAATAGAAGAAAAATTTGAAAAACTCAAACAAGGACAATGAACGTCGATTCTATTTTACGAAACAGGCTCGTTCCTATCCAACAAAACTGCTACATTATTAATATTAATATTTACTCGATATTCCAGAAACTCACGTTCACGACGGCAACACGGAAAATCTAATCTCACGATTTGAATTTAAATAGGTAACCCGGATAAGATCATGGGAGGAATTTCAAAAGGCCGGCGCACGGTGGAAGGATTAAAGTATAATATGTTCTTCCGGTTCGACGATCAATTCCGCCTTTAAAATCGTTTCACATGAAATTAAATGAAATTTTACATATTCATCAAGCAGTAATCTGATCCGGCGAAATGCTCGGCTATCGACATCCCGCTGTAACGTATTCGGTCGGGAAGATGAACGCAAAACTGTGTACGGGAACGTACATTTTCCGGACAATATCGCGTAACGTTCGGATAATGGACGGATAATCGAGGGTTCCCCTGCATTATTTAATCCCACCGCGGCTTTCGGTCCAAATCTTCGGTGCAATTGCGGAACCGAGCACGTCTCGCCAAGAGTTTCGTACAGCGAAGCTCTGTTATTGTTGCTATAACCGGAAACGAGATTACTATGAAAACATCAATTTTAAATGCGAAACTAATTATACGGGCAATTCAATGAAATTTCATTTTACTCATCGTGCTGTAACTCGTTATTGAACAGATACTAATAACAATAACGTTTTGGATACAAAAGCTATATATTTAGAAGACAATCATTTAGCCCCGAATGGTACGCATAGGCACCACGAACATTTTAATAGAAAACGGCTTAATATTAAAACTAGTAGTTGAATTGACTTGTTGAAATTCCTCTATAGAAACTTCAAGAGTGCATCTATCGAGACTGTTATTGGTTTACGACTCAGTTTTGCGTAATATCTGTTATCTTTCTCATAATTGCAAAAAGAATTCAGGAATGTGTTTGACCCGTTTCGTAGTTTCAGTGTTAGTTTCAATTTTCCCGTTTGCTTTGTACCAATTTAAACCTTCACAAAGACTCGACAGAATTCAATAAACATTGATTATATAGCATAAATTTCTTAAATTCCCAGATAATCGACCAGTTTCACTTTTCCTACATCGTCCGGCGATGTGTATAACAGGTTATTCCAGCTGAACCGATACAAAATGGATGACTCTTACCGAAGTCCTCCATGCATCTTTAACAGCCGTGTCCATCTGAATAAGTCGCGGAATGAAACAGATTCGCTGAATTATGAAGAGGACAGACACTTTTCGTCCCCCGGAAAATTGGAATGCCTTTTTTCGCGGAGGTCGCTCTTATTGCGACCCAGTGCATTATTAATCCTCTCTCTAACGACGAAACAACCGAACGACGGACGACTTTGACAATCTCTCGATAATTTTATCCGTCGTCTCTGGCGTGGTCCGCTGTTTGACGTCTCGGGTGAATTATGGATGACCGAGGGGGGATCAGGCTGACCTCTATCTTTTCATTTTCCGTAACCTAACATTGTTCTTCCGGCTAACATTCCCGAAGAGTCCGACTTTATTTTCGCGCGAGTCCACTCCGTAGCTATCATGGCTAATAAAACGAAGTAATAAAAAGGGACCGGAAATTTACGGACTTACCCAACAGAGGCACGGCGTCCGATGTCGCTGGCATTGTCTCGGCCACCATATTCAGGAACACAGTGAGGGACAAGAGAATGGTTACCCCTGCAAAACAGGATTAACGACGCAAACAATTATATCGCACAGTGGATTCAATTAGTCGGGGTGAATAAATTGGAAACATTTTTCTAGATTTACAGGTGATTAGGAGAAGTTACAGTTACGTTCGCTACCTGTGTGACACATTTGCGACAACCTAAATTCATTGTAATTAAGATATGTCTCTTTCGTAAGTCTTGTATTATTATTCGTACAACTAGTATATTAGTATACAATAAGTCATTATGTAATGAGTAGTATCGAGTGATAAGTAATGTATCCAAATGTTGGTCACTAAATTTTATTGTTAACCACTTCGTCCATAATATCGTGTCAGACTGGCGACGAAAATGTTAAACTGACTTTGGCAAATTTAAGTGTTCATTTTTCTTAGATATTTAAATAAATATTCTTTTTCTTTTTTTTTACGCATAGAATAAGTATCAAAATTTGTTTCTTAAAATATCTTTCAAAGTACAAAATGAAAGATCTATTTTATTGGAAACTTTTAATTTTATTTTCCTTATTTTTGTATTCACATTAGAATTCATATTCGGCGACTTTCATTCGAATAGTAAAACTAATATAAAATTTTCATTACTCTTCAATCTTTATTGGATATTTTATACACACGTCCGATGCCATTAATGTTTCTAAAGACAAACTCAGCGGAAAAAGCATTGACCGAGTTATGGCGTTTGATTGGTAAACTTCGATACTAGACTTAGAGTATTAATAGGATTTCTGGTTTTATAGATTAATTTAAGAAAGTTATTATTGCTCGGCTATTGTTTTCGAACGGAAACCTGATTAAACGCATGCTACTTCTACTTCGATTAGAAACATTTAAGTTTTTATTATTTTTAATAATTCAATAGTTTATTCGACGACCTCGATCGATGGTTACGAACGAATACGTTTGACGATTATTAAAATGGTAAGGAAATAAATGCACGTGCTGCGGATGGATAAAGCATAAAGCAGGTTGATGTTTCTGCACTGTCTCGTCTCGTTGAGTGGACTATAAGTTTATAAAATTCACAGTTTAGTACGAACATGTCTAAGTAGCAATAAAAGGTCAAAGTACAGGCGAGCTTCACTAAAAAAGCACTTAAGGTATCTTCCTCTTCCAACTACTTTCAAACGGTGAACGTTCACATTCTTTTGTAATTTTATGCTTTAAATATATAATTAATCAAAATTATAAATAAATTTAACAAATCGAATATCATATAATCCTACGAACTTTAATTGTGTTTTCTTAAAATATATATTTTTTAAATTATATTTTATAAACCACTTAAGTTAATCTTGGAAAATATTCACAGTAAACGTTTTAACGTTTAAATTAGAATTGAATTTATATTTGCAAGAATTTGATGTACAAGAGGTTAAGAGCCAGTGACCTTTTATTCTAAAAATTGAAACCTTTTCTGACTTTCGAATAGTGATATCTCGCGTTTAATCGCAGTTCTAGATCACTCAAATGACTACAGTTGATAACACGTGTAGGTACCTATGCCTATTGTGAATCCAGAAATGTAATAACGCGTCAGCAACAGCAAGAAATTCTCAGAAAACTAATCGATAAATTCCAGTTGTTCGGCGATACATGAATGTCTCTGATCGAGATCAACGCATCTGTAATCTCCCATGCATTCGATACGTCGCGAGAACTCGACTGAATCTAATCACGTGAGCTGTTATGGCGTGCTCCGAAGCCTGCAAGGAATTGGAATTATGCATCCCGCTGATTTGAAACTACTGCGAGACAGAATTTATTAGCATTCTAGTGCAGGGACAGTATTAGGTTGGTGCGTATGAAATGTCGGATTTTTCAGTGAATGTATAAAACTGCATATTCTTTCTCAAAAGCTGTTTATTTAATTACAATGTCCGCCATTTGCTTCAATACACTTTTCCCAACGAGATTTTAACGCGTAAATGCCTGTCTCAAAGAAATTCTGATCTTTAGAATCAATAAACTCTGATAAGGAATTTTTCTGATGGATTAAAATGCTATTTATTAAAATTTATTTTAGTTTTACAAAGTCTGTTTCTAAATGAAATGTTGCCGTTTAAAAACTATAAAAACGATTTTATATATTTTGTAGTTAACGTGTTTATTTAATATCTTCTGTTACATGTGATATACTTTAAATTTGAATACCTAGAACTGTATTCATACCAATTACCTATAAAATATCATTCAAACATTTAAAATTACTTTCAACCTGATTTATGAAAAAATTAAACAAAGACTCATGTTACTTCATTTTTCTGCAAACATATTACTATCATTGTGAATGAAGTTTATCATTTGAAAATATTTTTTTACTCTGCCAATGCAGTTTGACTTATCTTCAAAAAGAGCATGAATCAGTTTAAAGAAATAATTTCAAATAAATATAAATAAATAGTTGCAACATGGAACAGTAAATTGCAGTACCATTATTCTATTTTTCATTAAAAAGTTAAATCCTCCTCCGGACGAAATAGACTTCTGAGTTGTAGTATGTGTCAATATGTAAATACAGTTTCGAAGTGTAAGATGTTTACTAAACTCACCTAATGAAAGTTTCTCGCCAGAATCCGGTGGCAAGGTAAATCCTAGAACGGCCATGCTGGCGATTAAAACGCACGGCACGATCAGGTTGAAGAAATAGTAAAGTGTTCGCCTCCTGATTATAACAACGAACGTAATGTCTATATACGGCTCTGGGCAACAATTATAGTAAATTTCGTTCCTTTTACCAGGAACCCCTGTAACAAACACGTGGAATTATTTCAATTTATTAATCAACATGTTCTCATTAGATCGTGGGTATTCATATGAAATAAAATGTTTCTGATTCGATATTGAATAATTGGAACGCAGGTAATGGTTTTCTTTATTAGCGACTTCAAAACGCTAACATTGATATAATTACGTCTGATTTAATTGTACCTCATATTTTATTCTCCCACATGTGTAATTATTATAAGTTCATAAACATCCACAATCTAATTTTGATCGTATGGCGACATAACATAAATTAACCTGTATCTTAAACATTTTATAGATCGCAGACTATTTGTATTAACAATTCCTCGGCAACTTACAATTTCTCAGTCACTTTGCCTCCATTGTGATATACATCACATCAGAGAATTAAATCGTATAAAAGGGAATGCGATCTTCATTTTCATACTTATTTAACTTCAATGAAACTTAAATCTCAAAATGAATGAATGAATGTCTAGTTTCGGCATTAAAAAATACAAAGTTCACGAAATCGATAATGCACTTCCTCCGAAGCCTACTTTGCACGTTGCCTGCCGTCTCAACAAAAACCTGTGTCGCGACGGGGGACCCCAAATGGAATAATTAAAAGAGACGATGACAGAGTGCGGGATATTCGGAGCCGACAGTTTCGCTCGGGCTGGGGAACCGCTCGCGGAAATAAAAGACGGGCCCCGATAGCGATGACTCAACTATTTTATACCGGCGCGCGGGGTGCACTTGAATTATCTCGAGCAACATACCGGAAGAGAGTCTGCGGCTTTATTTTCAAGTGTTTCTTCAGTTACAGCTACGTTTTCCTGCAGCTGAAGTCACTTAAGATACATTTCTACCGAGGGCTTCATAAGCCCGCGCGCGCATACAGCCGCGTCGCGCGCGCGTGCACACACACCGACACCTCGTGCACGCACGGATCCCGGAAATAAAAGCTACGCGCCCGCGGAGAGAAATATTTCCATTTTACAATTTCCGTGAAACTGTCCGTACGCAGCCGGCGCAGACGCGAGATTGATATTTACAAAGTAGACTACGGCGATCTAACGCTAAACAATTACTTCCCGTTTTCCATTCGTTTCATTCGACGGTCCGATGCAATAGAGCTTTTGAGATTAATGGGTATAGCGGCTGAGTCCTTCACAGCAGCGTCCTTGGAGCTGATTAAACGAGACCGCTTGATACTTCGTTAGTGGACTGTATTTTTCGGGTGTAATTATGTCTGAACACTAAGCGCTTGTATGATTTGTTTCGTTCGATCTTGAGTTGTCTGTGTCGCTGGCGATCTGCGAGTCGGATCGTCAGCTCCGAAATTTAAGAAAACACCCTGATCGGTTATCGCCGAAATTGACAAGTCCCAGTCAGGGGCTTTCGAAACGAATCGTCTCCACCGTCGCTGCGCCCTTGGCGCACCTAGTCTAACGAGGGTGGGCTGCTACCTAAGACACGCGGAGACTATGTTTTCAGCTTGGATGCAAATTTCTTCCAGGCAAAGCCCAGGTACCGAGTGTCCTTAGGATACCATTGGTCGCCCTTCAGAAATATGCATTCACAACCCGTCGCTGGCTGCCATACGCGGGTGAAAGGAAAGTTTTGGAATTTGATTTCAAAAGGCCAATGAGTATTGCCGCGATGTGCCGTTAAAATACTAAACAATAAGAGCCGTTTTTTGCTGTAAAGAGCTTAAGTCTGCATGTGTCGACTCTATTAAGCCGTGACGGGTCAATAATAGGAAAAAGTTAGTATCTTGGGTCAGAATCATAGGGACATGTCGGTTTCTTGACACATTGTTGATCGGCAATTTTACATAGAAACTTCGGTACACTTTGTTCATACGTAACGAAATGAAACGAAACTTTGGAGATATTTTTTACATAACTTTGAACATTTTGCGTTCGCAGTATTCTATGTTGCCCTGTGTTTCAACAATTGAATTGTCTAATGCAGCTGCAAACACGAGTTAATTCGTGACCGGTCAACAATGTATTAACGCTACGCTTGGTATGGTAGCTCGATTATATTAATTATGCATGAATCGCTGAATTTATTTATTTTCCTGTATATTAGCTGTACAAAATAAAATGTTATAAACAGTTCAAATTTTTCAAACACCCACCGTCAACCCTTCTCGAACAATCTTATTTCGCAGGTTTATAGACGTGAAAGAATAATGTATCTTTTGTTTAAACTTTTTTCAGCTACCTCTTACTGTTCTTTAGATAATCTATGGGAAAGAAAAATTTGCATTTTCTAAAGGGGTGGTTTCACCAAGAAAAACGGGTTTCCAGACCTTAAAATATTAGGTAAGGGAGAGGAATATGCAGAGTGATCCAGAGGATACTGCGCAAAATTTGCTGCTATATTTTATAAGTTACAGTGCGATTAATATTTTGAAACAAACAAATATTTGATAAAAGTATTTCTCTCAAATATCGGTATTACTTCTGCAATATCAGAGTCATTAAATAAACTTGCAACGCGTATTAATCGAATTATCTATAGTCATTACATCAATTAAGCATTTATTTACGAATTTGTATTACCAATTTGTAGAAATAATTGATATCAAGCTAACGAAGTTTTCAACACGTTCAAAATTTTCCATTCGGTTCACAAAATTCCAAGAATTGAATGCAATCGTTTCTCAAATATTACAACGAACTCGTGAATTATCATATTCCATTAATTTGATTCTCACGTTGGATACAGTTCGCAGCCGAAGAGGACGCGAGTGTTAATCAAATTAGGCGTCGATGGAAAGAAGTAAATAACGGGCGACCGCCGGTGTTGACCGTTCCGCGAGCGTTTCGTTGTTATCGCGGAGACCGGTCGCCTCGAATCGCTAATACGGTAAATTATATATGGAACGAATGCCGGGAACGTTTGCCGAACTTATATTCCATTTAGAAGTGTAAACTAAACGTCGGTCAGTGTTGACAATCCGAAGGAGGGAAATAATGAACAGCCGGGGAATTTGCAGTTCCCGGGAAAAGTAACCAAGTAAATTCGCTTGCATCGGGGAAGCCGTCGATTCAGCGCAAACATTGCGCGATATCTCCCCGGTATGAGAGTAAATAATTCCGCGCGGAACTGCGCTAATGGTGGATTATTAAACGGCCGTTCCTCGGACCGGCGGCGATCCGAATCGCTCCGGGAACGGGCATGACAAACTTTTTACTAATTGCGGTACGGGATTAACCTTGTACCGGTGAAAAGGTAATTTACTTTTCAACAATACACCGGCGCGCATAAATTTTCATTATCTGGGAGGATAATGTAATGACCGGGCTGCGGGTGTTTCTGCATATTTGAACGTCCACAGTCCGTTCAGCGTGAAACTGGAAATAAGAAAAAGATTTCACTCGTTTCACACTTTGCAAAAGTCTTCAAAACTTGCACGCGGTGGAAACAGTTTTCTTAATAATGTAGCAGCTACAAAATCAAAATTCTTCACTGTTCTATTGTCTTACGTCTCGTATATCGAACAGAATTCGATTCATTCTATGCGTTATCGAGAAAATGAAAGTTTAGTGACAGCTTTTTTATCTTACTATTAATCGAATATATCGAAAACATTTTATTAAAAATTATTCGAAACTCTTCAGAGGAAAACCTGCAAGTAAATATTCATTTCATGCGAATAAACGTGATATAACGTTGGTATTCGAAGAAATAATATTTCGTTCAACCCGATCCACTGGCCCACATAATGCAACGCAGTCAGAGATTCTAGGATACGTCGGGTGTAACGAAAATTCACTAATTACACGATCCTCAAGAGTTTAAACGCGCGTAATTAACTTGGCGAATAACTGAAACACCGCGACCGAACGTTTCCGTTCGGCCACAATTAATAAGTGGCGGGGCGCGGGCGTGCGCTCGTCGACGCTGACTGTTGAAAACACCTTCCGGTTGTAAAATTTATCCGACAACCGGGTTAGTTAGTTAATTGAGTTAGCATTTAGAAAGCAAACGATCGTCGTTATTACGTGCGTAAAACCGGCCCGGCGGTGATTGAAATAATTAGAGCGATTTCATGTCGGGACACGAAGTTCTAATTAATTTTCACTCGGAAGATATGGAAAACGTTACTGCCGTGTGTAGCCGGGATGAAAATCTGGATCGGATGGAGGCCCGGGTAGTAAGATGCAGCTGCTGTCGCGCGACGCGACGAAACGATTGATCGCCGGCCGTCCTTTGTGCCCGTCCGCCCTTAGCCCTTTCGCCCCGCGGAACACGCGGACCGATTTTAGAATTGCTAATCGCCGAGGAATTGCTTTCGACGCCGGGGAAACTACTCGGCCGTGTCAGGAAACGATCCTCGATAGGGGTTGTAAAAACTCACCTAACAGATCCCACTCGCCGTTCGTGATGAAACTGCTGATGTCGCCTCCGTTCTCGTCTTGCAGTTGCAGGTCCAACTGTTGACAATTTATTGCGATCGGTTAGACGGGAGATTATTTATGATGTGATTTCTTGCGTCGTCGGAGAAATTTGGCGGATCGCGCTGTCGGACGATGCAAAGTACATTTTTTCGTATATAATTGATTGTTGCAGTCTTTGGGTCTGCTAAATATCGCATGTTTGGGAAGAATGGTTTTGAGATCGGGTATTGGTGAAGATTGATTGATTCTGGGGTTAAAATTGTACAGATTTTGAAAATGAGGGGGTTGTTTTGTATTTGATCATTGGAAAAGATAAATAAATCGTAAACTTAACGAGATATAAATTTTGAAACTTAGCATACAGCACTTACAAGGGAAGTTATCGAACCCCGAAATTTAAAAAACTATGAAACTATATATTTCTTTATATATTTATTTCGAAATTCACTTTCTTCTTATAAACATTGATGAGCGTCGAATTTATTTACTATTCTATAAATCACTTAAAATTTTATAGTACTATCATCTATCAGAAAAAACATTTTTTTATTCTCTAGTTAGTAACTGTTCTGAAACTATTTCTTAAATAATTCTTAAATAATATTTCTTAAATAATTTATTCCACTGTTTCTATTTATAAGAATATAATTACCCGAGTGTCATAATAATAAACTCCTTTGACGTTGTTTCCCACGAATGAATAATATTACATTAAATAAAACCTATTTATTATGTTTTTCCATGGCGTACAGTTTAAAATATAAGTGATCAGAATTATCTGTCAGTTACGGTGAATTGAACGTTTAAAACAAATTGATTTTCGTCACCGGGTTTCTTTCCTTCTTTCTCCGAATTAAATTTTATCCTAATCAAGTTTCGCACGAAGTGCACCGTTCAATGGGTAACTTTAATAGACGGGCGCAAAAAGATGCAAAACAAGGGAAAATGATGGAAACGGGAACACGATTTTGCATCTAGTTCATTATTTACCAAATCAAATGGAACTGGGAGAACTGTTCTGTATTTCACTTTCCCCCTTTCGCTCTGTCTTCCTCGCCACTGTCTTGGCTCGGTATTATTTCATTCCGTTTATTGTTCTTCTTATTAAACCCTCAAGCGTTCTGGAATTCCGTTGCATCGCATAATTCGCATCGTAAATTGTAATTATTCAAAATATCCCCTAACGATGGATGGAGATAAGTCAGTCACTTTTAATGACTTGCGTAGGTGTGAATTAAAAGACCTTCGTGTTCGAAATAATTTGAAATTCAAGACTTCCAAATATTTTATATTTTTCAAGTGGAAATTAGCTGTATATGTTATAATTTGTTTAATAATTATCTGTTTTAAATTACAAGTGAATTTAAGGAACATTTGAAGTCTTATATAATAATATTTGCATCGTAAATAAAATTAATCGTGTGTATTTTACAGTAAAATGAAATTCAACTTTAATTAGAAGTGATAGAACTAATAAGATGATATTCAAATCGTCTAACACGTTTGCACATAATGCATTCATTTAAAAATTATATTACAAAAATTACAAGTTTTGCAATTTAAAAAAAATGCACATAATATGAAGTAGAAAGAAAATAATGAGGTAGAATAAAGTGAAATAAAATGAAACACTTTGAACATATATTGAGCACATAGCTGTGAAAAAAATTCATCGAAACATCTTACTGCGAATACCGTCGACCGTTTTGTTCACCAACCGAAACGACTAGCGGGAAGCTGCATTACCGTGAATTCTCTTCACTGTACACGGTTGCACATACTATCCCCGAAAATGCAGCATTCGTGAATCGCGGAATTTTTAGGAATCCTCCCGGAATAACGTTTTCGAGAAACATTATTACCACATTTTCGTTTGAGCGTGGACTAAAAGGTTCGCGAAGCTCGACAATGCTTGTGTAATTAACGTAAAGCCGTAAACCCTTTGAACTCGAAAGCAGTGTTGTTATCTGTACTTAATAAATACTGGAATATTCTGTTAATCCCGGTTTCGCTTATATCCAACTTATCTCATTTGTTCGACGAAAATCGATGGAGACATTAAGAAATGAACTTTCCGGGAATATTTCGGTCATTGTCAAAATAGCACATATTTCCAAAACGAAAAAGTTCAGAAGTAAATATTACAAAATTTCGCAAGAGATACGTGGAAACTTAGGGGGCGAAACTAAAAATATACACTATTACTTGAAAATATCGATTATTTGAATGACTTATCTCTATTATTCGACAGAAATAAGAATGTTCAATTCGTTTATCCGAAGAAAACGTGGATGCTTCAATGAAACACATGAAATTGAATATTAAAACCAAGTTAACCGTGGAATTTAGTTTAATAAATCTCTCATTGTGCGCTCCATAAAATCAAATAAAGTGTATACTCGTCAAACGCGGGGCAAATGCAATTGTAATATATTCTAACGAAAAAGAATTACATGTTTATCTGGAAAAATAAATAACTGAGCGTTGAGAAAACGAGTACCATTTTAAAATGACGTGTATATTCGTCGAACACAGTTATCTGGTTAAGCTTCTGAATTGACACACACGGTTATGAAAAAAATGATCAGAAAATATCGCAACAAATGCACTTAATTAAGAATTCTCTTGAGAAATGCACACTTCATAAATAATTTATGACAGACACAACGAATAAAAAGCCAACAGAACGAGTTCGAAAAACTTCGAACGAAACGTTGCAAACATTGTCGCATCGAGAATCGAATTAAACCAGCTTCCAGAAGCAATCTAACTTTGCGATTTCACATACATAAGCGTAACGATCGGATTAGGATCGCGCAAACCATCCGGGAAGCAGTGGCATGTAATTCTAATTGAATGTCTATTTAAATTGGCTGTCCCTCCGCGAGCGGTGCATGGCAAATTAAAAGTAAACCGAGCCGGAGTACAGTGAATACGTGAAAATGCGGCGTGTCTTTGCGAATTCTTAAACTGGCCGCAAATGGAAATTCAAGAATCTAATCGATGTTGACCCTGCTCCGGCTCGAAATTTACTCGGAAGACTCCCGGCGCACTCGAAACAGCGAAGTGTCATTAACAGAAAATCTGTTTAACTTCCGCACAAGCGGATCGTGCTCGCTAGGATTTTCAATTAGCGTTTAATGACCCATTAAATATGTCCCCGAATCAAGTTTAGTGACACTGAATTTGAAACGGAATTACAGTTGAATTCTGCTGTTTCAGTCCCGTGCCTGTGTCATCTGGAATTTTGAGGTTTTAGTTGTTCGAGTACAGTCGATATACAATATCTAGATGAAAACCCTGTTTCACTGTACATTAGTTTACCGTGAGAACTGTGTATTCTACTATTATTCAATTTTCGTTAAATCTTATGTAGACAACTGTAAGATTCATCTGTTCCTTTGCTTGACTTTCAACCCTTTGCACTCCGTTGTCGCCGCAGAAGCAACGTTGTAAGATAAGTTACTCCGTTTTTAGTAAAACATAACTTTAACATGTATATGTTTTTTCGATGACAATGGGAAATAGAAAGGAAAAGAAACAAAAATTGAAAAACTGATTAATCGAACAATACATTCATAAAGTTAAACGAACGAAAGAAACTGCAGAATTTCAAATCAAATTCTGAAACTGGTCATTCAATCAATGATACGTTTAATGTTAAAAGGGTATAAAGTAACTTTCATTGGAATAAAAGAAAAAGAAATTTGTTTCCAATCGGCGAGGTACGAAAACCGTGGAAGAGTTAATCGCTTACTTGAAAACCGTCGTACGTCCAGGAACCGAATTTCATTTCGCAGCGTTGATCGTCAAAGGGGAACCAGGTAATGTCTATCTTGCAAGTGCTCTTGAATATGCCGGGCGGTACGTATAAGCAGGTCCCATTGTTCTTCACGACGACGTTCGTTGGATAAGTACCGTCGAACCCTTCATCCGCGCTGTAACGAACGATTGTTAACGTTAAACGGGATCTGATTGATTTTTAAACGGCGCGGGAGGTCTATCCAGCCTTCCGTTAAGTGCTCGCCTTATTAATTCATTTGCGAAATTTAACCAAAAATACGACAATTATTTTATTCGCATTTTTCGGTACTTGAGTGTACCGTGAAAAATATATTCACAAGAAAAGATCGAATCGATGTAACATAGTTTTTGGTAGGAATAAATTCCGAGTATACTCCAGTCGAAAGACAATCGGTTGAATGATTAAATATTCGAGACTGAATAATATCGGAAATGTATTCTTAATTAATATAGTGAATCAATTGTGTAATGATTCTTTTTCTTGGCTAGACTTAGTTCTTCGTTCGTACGTAATTTCTCGGGAATACTTTAAATCAACTACGTACGTGTTTGAATGTTAAATATTTATAAAATAGGATGCTTTTTCAGTTTGTGTGAATAATATTTATATTTATTAAATTTGAAGCAAAATATTCATCGCCGTTTCATTTGATATTATAAAGCTGAGGGTTAACGTCTGCATTGCAGATCTTTATAAATTCACGGCGTACAGGATTGTTTGAAATGTATAACACCTGTGTATATTAATAAAAGTTCATTGTATTTTCATTTTATTTTTAACGTACGAAATATTTTTATCGACGAGCGAAATTTGTATTTCATTCCGAGTTTCGATGTACTATTTGTTGATGTTTTCGAAAGGTCCGCAGCCTGTGGATGTTCATTTAAATCGAATATTGTATATAATTATCGCTGAAACGAATATTCTAAATTATATAGAATATATTTCAAACAAAACGCGGGTAAATTTGATTATTCAAATCTAATTAGAAACGGAAATAGGTGATCGGTTGTACAGTCAATGTTTCCGTAGCTCCGTGAGTTGAGTTATGGATGGTATTTTATTTCGATTGGTCCAATTAACGTTCGAACAATAGTTAAAATGCAAAGTTTTAAAGATTGAAGTGCATATAATTGTTTGTAATTCGTAAGAAGAGCCAATATTCTTCATTTAAATTCGAAAACTCGTAATTCCCTATTGAATTCGATTTCAGTTGTTTTAATTAGCTTCCAATGATCTCGGCCATTACATTGTTCATTTTCCATTTACAGTATTCCAATGAAGTAGGAAACTTGAACAAACTCCGTCAGTTATGTGAAAGTAATTATATAATTAAACATTTGATAACTGAAATGTATTTACGTGTATACCTTGTGTGTTGGATTCATTAACAAGCAAGCTTATTCCGATAATTATTAATTATTTAATTGCGATAATCATTAACTGAAATACTTCTTTCTATCCTATTTATGACAGTTATTATGCTAGTACTTCAGAACATTGTTTATAATAAAATCATTTACACGTAAAAATTTAATTCAGGATTTATAAGATATAAGTTAATGATTACAATATTATTTATTTCTTTATTTCATGTTTTAACAAATATTTTGAAATTTCTCAGAAATTCGTAGTTTCCTTTGTATATCTACTATCTTATTAAACTGGCAGAATTATCGTATAAAATCAAAAGAGAAATTCATTGCATTAATATTATTAATATTATTAATAATACTGGTTCGTTCGATTATTTTCTAAGTATCACAGAATATAATTTTCGTTTTTCAGAATGAAATAAACACTTTCTATTAAATTCTAATCCCTAACAGCTCTTTTGTTCTCGATACAGGTGTTCCCGAGCATTAAAACATTGAATTACTACTGTGTCCTGTTAGCAATTCTGCCTGGAACTATAATCGATTTATTGTGCTTAAAGCAATTTCGAATGCATAGAATTCAATATTCGTTTTTCGAGTACTTTGAAGTTCTAAAGTGATTTCACGTCCTCTAATAGAAACGTTTTTCAGTGTGAAGTAAAGAAGTGGATATTTTCCTGTTTCACACCTTTCTATGTTCGAGAGCGAAAAGCTGCGCTCCCCTAATAGGCAAATAAAGAGTTAACGGGAACGCGCATCGAATGGTTGGAAAAGATTGCTAACATGGCTACAGTATCATTCAAAAATACTTTACCAGTGTATTTACATGCTTTTAAAGGAGGGAGAAAATGTAAAATAGTATAATAACTATTTAATTGAGTAACTCGAAACATGTTTACATAAAAGCTAAAATATGTTTTCATTTTTTCTACTAAAAAAGTCAAATTTTTCATTTTTCAGGTAAACGAGCTAACATTTCTGATTAACAGTATATAATAGTTATCAATGAACGAAGTGCAATTTTTTGTAGATGAAAAATCCACTGTACAAATGAAAAGTTATAAAATAAAGATTTGTTCACGTATTAAAAATAAGAATTAAGAGTGTATGTTTGTTAGTACGAGTACAAATAATTATTGAATGCGCAACGGTTGACAGAAAATGTGAAATTATCGTGCCTGAGCAAGCTGTAGAATACAATGGCTGCGGAGGAATGCTGATGTTAGATTTTGAGGTTAGGAATTCAACGATGCGGCTATCTCTGCTTTGAAGCTGTAAATTCAAATTGCCGGGAACGCGCCTGATTTGTTGCCACTATGTCTCTGAACGATAAATCGTAGTTATCGGAAATAATATATTTGCTTCGCCATTCAGCACTGAACTGAAGGCAATGCCAATGAATAGACATGCTTCTTGTTGCATGATATGAGCATCTCCTAATTGAAAAGTAATACTATTCTCGATCGAATAGTTTCAACGTTGCTTCGTCTACTTTTATCAGTAAATATTTCGCCATTTAAAGATCATATACGAATCCACATTAACCCTTTGTTTTATAATTTTGAGTCAAGCACGTGGCGAAGATTTTAAATTGAAATTAACGAATATAAATATTACTGAAATTAGTCTGTATTTATCATATTAATAAAAATTTAATTTTTACTTTAATCCTGCGCTCATAATAAACATAATTACGTATAAATCATAATAAAATAGATGAAATTTAAAATAATCTACGGATATTAGATACTCTGTGGACACTGTTTAATTAGTAAACGTTAGATAAATTCAATTGTTAAGTAATTATTACACTGGTCGATAGAGTTTCATTGAAAAAAGCGAACATAAAACTATAAAGAGTACTTGAAATAATCGATATTAATAGGTCGTCGTCTCCGGCTCATCATTATAACGTAGGTCGAATGACGCCGAAACCAAAAGATTGCGAGCAAGTAATTTTCTTCTGTGACTTTCCGATAATTCGCAATTTACTGTCACCGGTGGATAAATGGAGCAAGCTGAAATGGAGAAAGGAATCGAATGCGCGAGTTAGATCGTTCTTGATTCAATGCTCCGCATTTCTCTTGATGACCGTCTCAGCTTAAAGCTTTAAATTGCCCTTAGCCGACCCGCCAAACAGAATTTGCCAACGGTTGGATCACTGTCGCTCTTGCAAAGTGCTCTGAGGCAACGTTAATACCGCCACATTGAACGAAACTATTGGGTTCTGAGACCAATTAATTAGTGCAGCGGCGTTGAACTATTACATTGACTTTTCTTTAAATTAAATTAATCGAAGGGTTAATCAATCGATTTGCAACAAATTTCTCTGAGGCAGTTGCCATTCGGAGATAAATGGAACATCATTTGTTTCTCTGTTTTAGTAAAATGCTGTCTTTATTTAAAAAGATTTCATTAAATGCTAACATTTGTTAGAAATGTTTTTTCATTATTTCTAATTATTTTGCATTGTTTTGTATCAGTTTCTTCAATTCATATTTACAGTTTTTTAAAGATTAAATTCACGAAACGGAATTTTTAACCCACAATAAGTGCATAGTATACGTGTTGTCAATTGGTTACTGCGTCGTTACGCCAAAGGGGATAATTGAAGAATTTGAGAATTCCTGTTGGAAAAGAATGCTTTGGCCCTCCGGAGGAAACCAGAAGAATGTGAACAGACAAATTCTGTCGCAAGCACGAAGCACAAAGGATCAGTTGAATTTCATCGAGTACTGTGCTCTGAACTCTGCTCTAGAAATGAAACGGGATCACTCGATAACAACATTCTGCTTAATCAATCCGACAGTCTTGATATTAACTTCTTAACCTTAACAAGATTTTACTTCATTTATTATTATTAGAATTTCAATATTAACAGTTTTATATTAAAAATAATTCCATTATTTTGCACATTTTTTGGTTACGTAACATTAACAGAAGACAAATATTTCGTGAAAAAAGAAAAAGTAAGTTGAAATTTTTCAACGGATCAATTCTACAAAATTGTGTAATGTATTGTTATTATTACAGGATAATTGTCAGCATTTTGTGTGTGCAAATCATTTTAATGATATATGTGAAAATTCGATTGATTACTTTTGCACAATCTGGTCTTATTCTAAAACAAAATATTCGTTTGTATACAATATGCATCGGATATTCCCAAAATGTATGTCATGAAAAATGTCGTTACATAATAACTGCAATTTCAAATCGTGTAATATCCATATATTTATTGTGACAAGAGAATCTGAAAATTTCCCATTTCCCTCCTAGTAATAACAATAAAACAATTGCAAACGATAAATAAAGAATAGCATTTTTATAATTTTGAGATAATATTGTATCACCACACATTACATTCCTTATTATATTCCATAAATCATTTACTTAAAATGCATGATACGATGATTAAATTATAGTAAAAAACAAACTTGAATCTATGTAAATGTTTTTATGAAATGAAAGTTTCTTGCAACTATTTACATACATTACATACATTCTATTTAATTTAATATAACGTAGCATATTTATTGCATACCATTTAATTTATTAATTGCCTTGTTTTTCCTCTACCTCAATTCTGCGTAGTAATTAACAATTCGGAATAAATTTGATATCTTGTCCATAAACTTGTAGCATGCGGCTGTAGTGGTGTAGAATTTGTATCAATACACTACAAACTTTTGTATACAATTCCTCAGTAATTGCGTGCCACTTAATTAAAATTATTCTAAATTAATTAAGAAGTTAAGAAAATTCTGTCGAGAAATTTAAGAAGCAAAGTAATGTGCCCAAATGTTGGTGGTCACTAATGACTACTGTTAATGTGACCACCTTAAAATAAACGCAAATAAAAAAAGAGCAAGTATTTTTTACGAAGTAATTTACTTCTCAGTCTTAAATATACGTTCTACAGTTTCGTACAACCTGTACGCATATAAATAAAACGTACCTAGACACAGATAAACTTCTCCAAGAAACGTTACAAATTTATCATCAGTTACAATACTTTCTAACCTATTATGTGAGCGTCCAAATATTTCGGCGACCCGCTATATTATATAGAGAAAACTGTTACCCAAACCTATCCAGGGCCAGACGGTTCTTGAATCTAATTATTCGGGCACTCGGAACGTAGCTGAGCACGATTAGCAGAGAAACGGAGCAGAATCCATCGAACGGCTGAATTTTCCTCGCGGATACACAAAAATCGTTCCCGCTTGGAGAACGGTAACAGATTTCGAAGCGTCGCTCCCCCAATTTTCTTAATAATTTCGTTGCAGTCCAAGTAGCGCCGCTCGGTGCTCGCTCTATTTATACAGATAATTGCGAGCGATTCGAGCGAAAAATTTTCCAGGAAGCGAATACGGCTAACCCGGCGGAATCGGCGAAGTGCCCGTTAATGTACCGCGTGACAAAAGATTTTTATAAAAATTACAATTGAAGCTGGGAAAAGAATTTCTTTGATAATAGGTTACATTGATGTGGATGTAAACTAAAATAATGTGACAAGTTATTTATGAAAATACTTGTTCGTACAGTATGTTAGAAACTTTATTGCTGTAGTACAATCAATGCTCTTTCTTATACGATTTGTTTATTTGAATTAAAAGAAAACTCATTTCCTTTTTAAGGAAATTGCTTTGATTTAACACAATCACCTTAATTCTAACAAGAGCTTTCATGTAGTTAAGTGTATTATTAAAATGATTTCTTAGGTTTGGGTATATACAAATTGAAAGAATTCAACGTGAACCGTTGATTCTCAATTTTTATTTCATCAACTTAATATTGAGTCTTTGAAATACATTTTCAGTGTTACAGAAATGAAGAAAATCTGAAGGAAGATCTTATTTTGGACTTTCTAGACCAGAAGATCCCTCTAGCGAACGCCGCAAAGACTCGTGAACCGTTGATTCTCAATTTTTATTTCATCAACTTGATACTAAGTCGTTGAAATACATTTTCAGTGTTACAGAAATGAAGAAAATCTGAAGATCGATTTATTGTCAACTATCTAGACCAGCAGGTCCCTTTAATGAACGCTGGAAAACGGGACCGGTGAATCGTTCATTCTCAATTATTGTTTCGGCACCGGTCCCTTGAAGGACAACGCGCGCAAGGGAAATATGATTTTGAATGGGATGCATCTGGACGATTCCACGGGGGCACGGATATAAGGCCGGTGAATGGTATACATAATATACTCCGGCATCCAGGCGACTAAGGATTGGTTGGAAGCCGGCCAGTTGGCCGCAACCCAATCCGTTATTTCATTCTTTTTGAATCCACCCTCTCTGTACCACCTCGTACTCACCCTGCTGCCCTGCCACACCCACCAACACGGCCACCATCCAACATCCAACCTCCCCCCGTCCACCCTTCCCATCCCCCCTGCAGCCCCTTTCACACCACACTGCACACTCCGGTTGCACGTTTCTTTCTGCCGCATGCTAAATTCGCATAAGCGGCGTCGCCCTTTGACGACGAAAATTAAATTCCCATCGGAGCCTCTGAGCTACCAAGGACGATATAATGTACGTGTGTGCTCTGCATGTGTCTCGCGGCACGGTGGTATTTATGCTTGCCGACCGCGAGCTGAATTAGTATCGATTTACGTTTAACAATAAATGTTGCGAACGAGAACGGCGCTCCGCTGTTTGGCATGGAACCGTGCCGGACTTAAGGATTAATCTATGACGTGCGCTCGCGCTTTTGATATTGCGAATTTAAGCGAACGGAGAAGTTTACGATTGACCTGCGAGCACCAGGAATTTTTGTTGTTCGGACGCCACGTGAAAAATCGCCTGGCATACTTATGCATTTGTTTCGACGTTGGAACTTTGAGAACACGGATCGATGCGAATCGAAACCGGACGTTTTTACTTTTGCGGGAATCGTGGAGGTATTTTTTGTTTTCGTATACATTGCAATCGAATTGACGTTGATTTTCAATGAATGAAGTTTTCAGATTTTTATGCAGAATTGAAAGTGAGATCTTTATTTTTTTATCATTGATTCGAGGCTGGCGATTACTTCCGGAATATCGGCTGCGTGGGTTTCCTTTGACAATTACCGTGTAATGTAATTGAGGATAAAACGAAATTGCGGCAATTAGTTATTCATATTTGCTTACTTTCAATCGCTGCCTCTTTTATTTTGCGTTCGCGACAAAAGCGCACTGATTAAAAGGAAATATTAAAGTTTAATGAAGTTTTTCATTGTGAAATGTTTAAAGGTTGGAAAGGAGGAATATAGAACTAAACAATATCGTTAATGAAGGAGCATATGTGTTTACTCCTTATGACAGTAATTGAGGAACCAGTGAATTTTAATTAATTATTTTAAGAGGAGGTACTTTAATTTTCATCTGATTTCACACGATTTAACTTTATGCGACACATATTTAATATGTTTTTTATTATTTTCTGTTCCAATGGTTGCTGTGAAAAATATATTTCGAATATTTAGATGTTCAGACGAAAGCGTCATCAATCGGTGGAATGATTTTGGGGCAAATATTAAACCATTATTATGATTTCGCAGCATTCATAATGCGTTCTAATTATAGGCACATGGATGCCGACATTTCGGAGAAAATTATTAGCTGCATCAACACGAAATCAAGTTAGATTTGCAGTGATGATTAGCAATTTGCGATTCACAAGCAGCGAGGAACTTCTAGCGAAGTGGAGAACCTGCTAATTTGACGCCTTGGTGAATATTCCGCCTTTCAATCAAGGTGAGGAACCTCCACGAGCATTTCATTATTATTTAAAATTACATACGGAAATGTTATGGTGCGCGCAGTATATTTAATACTAACCGACGTGTTCGCTTAGATCAAAAGCAATACGGAATATTTAGCGGTTACGGAACTCGGAATTAATTCAGTCCTTGAGGTAAACATTTCCGACGTACGGACTGTTAGTCAACTCCAGGTTCAATTGCGTAGAACGAAGAAAATAAAAGAGAAGAAAATAATCCAGGAAAAATAATATATATGGAGAAATATCTAAAAATAAAGAGTGAAACTTTATGTGAACTTTTATATAAAATACTTCTTTTACTCTAATTTTCGTTGAATAACATACAAATAAAAATTAGCGGAAGATTTGAAAAATTGAAGAAACTCCATTTTGCTCGACAGTAGTGACAACAATACCAATAATAATAATTAAGCCTCTACACTCATAATACTTTTCACTAGAAATATTCAATATTTATCTACGAGGTACAGACGTTAGTCTGCAACTAGGTAATGAGAAAATATACATAAATTAAGAAACAAAATCTTTCAGTATTTCACGTATTAATACATCACACGAAGCTTAATATTATACATGAGACTAAGTAAATCGCTAAGACAAGGTAAAATCAAGTGTTACGAATAATAGTAATTTATCGTGAACCTTATCAACATAAAACAAAATCAACAAGTACATCAGCAAGAATCTTCCATTTCCGCTGCTAAAAGTATACTCTACAAATCTACGCAATTTCATTTCCAAACATCACTGAGCGAAAGCAGAAATTAAATAACGACCAACTCTCCGAAGACCGTTTCCCCTATACAAACAGGAACCTCAATCCCATGTTCAATTTTACAAAACTCCACTTTCCACCCGATTTAATCGAGCATTCGCCGTGAACAAGCACGTACAAAGCCGCGCAATCCAACACACAGAAAGAAGTCACACATCCTCTCCCCATAAAACGGAAGCGCAGGCTTCAAGACATCTGTTGAACAAACAGCATCATCCCCGTTATCTACGTTCCGAGCCAATCGACTCGGGCGTAGCTGTTTCTATACGAACCGTAACGCGTCGAGGCGAATTAATAATAAATGTACCGTGATCGGTCAAATCAGCTGATAGGTTAAAAGGAAAACTTCCACCTTTCGTAAATAATTTTTATCGGAGAATTGTGTACGATAAAGGAACATGGATATGTGTGTATTAGTCAAATGTAAAGATATGCAATTTTTTTTATTTTATGTTATATATTTATAAGCTATATGATGTTTAGGGCTAACTATAAGTAATGTCGAATCAAGTTGATCTATTAATGCTAAAATGACCTGAAACATTGATCTCGCGAGCTGCTTAAATTTACTGGCAGATTCGATATCATTTAAAGATGTTGTAAAACAGTTATTTCAGAAAACTTCACCAACAAAATATCAGGTAGCCATGATAAAGTGTTGAGGTGTTCGCATGGTCGCATGGTCGATCGTATAATGTATAATCTCGTTTTGTTAAATATACTTTATCAAAAGAATGTGTTCACTTAACTACTACGAAGTTAAACTGACTTTTTGAAATTCCTCTATGAAAACTTCAAGATTCCATTTATCAAGACCTTGAATTAGCAATACACAAACTGAATTGTGAATCAATTAATTTCTTTGATAATTGTTCAGAGAAGCAGCTATCTTCTTAATTGCAAAAGGAAGAAACCAGGGATGGGTCGTTTTCATCCGTCAGGTACTTTGTGTTAAATAAACTTTAATTTCAAGAAAGGACGTTACTCGCGGGTATCCCTAACAATTTGTGACGTTACATATCGAACGGTTCGAAACTTTCGATCGTCGGTGTATATCCGCGGCAGTCGCAGCGTACGTGTTCAGAAGCAACGCTGCACCCGGGGGCCGGGGCTTATGTTTGCACCGAGCCAAGTCCCGAACCAGGTAAATAGTTTCGGTTCATCGGCCTTCGAACCCTTTCCACGGCCGTGGCTCGTGGCGCACAGAGGAAGCCAGAAAATCGAAAGGCAAGAGGGCCACTTCCGTGATCGGAGGTTATAGGTACCGATGGGAAAAGAGAGCAGCGTGGGATGATAGGGGATGAAGGGGAGGATGGATGTCGGCGAATTCCGCGGCACGAAATTCGCTCCTTTGTGTCGCGACCATTATCCAAAGTTTCCGCGATCGCCGCGATACCCGAAAAAGATCAACCGGCCCTCGTAAACGGAACAACATTTCCGTTGGGAACGATCCTCGGCTACCGAAACAGGCCGCCTGTGGACAAAACTCAAAAATTCGACTATTCGCGTAACGAAAATTGAAGGTTACCAATCTGTTAAGCAGTCCCTGCTACATAAAATAATTTTTATTTCAACAATTAACACTAAAAGTACCAGACGAGTCAAAACGACCCATTCCTCGTATTTTCTGTTTGTAATTGTTAAAAAGGTACTTCTCTGAGAGATTATTCAAGAAATTGATTTAGCAATACGCAAACTGAATTGTAAATCAATCGGAGTCTCGATAGATGCACTCTTAGAATTTTTATTAAGAAATTTCAAAAAATTAATTTAACTGCTCGGTAGTTTTAGTGTTAATAAATAATAACCACTGTTTATCTCGCTGAAAGATTGCCCTATAGACATTCCGGATTTATTACGTATTTATATTTCTACCTTGTGTTCACTCTTAAATATATTTATACAGACTTTGAACAATGGAAATTACTCTCCGAAGCAGTTAGATCTGATTGCATGTAATTTAGTACAAATAAATTCGGCTCTATTTATATAAAATTGCAATGGGTAATGTAGAATAATGCAAACACGAATATTCAAAGTTATATAAAAGATACGTCCAACGTTACATTTAAATTCACTGTACAAATAATGTATTGAAGTTTATTTAGATCGTCTCACTTTCATATTTAATTACGGAATAATGTCCGGTGACGTGTAGTAACGTCTCTGTAAAATTGCCGGTTAACAGTGCGTTAAGTTGTTGAGTTCTGTACAGAAAACGGGCATTTGGCCGCACTGCGCGCCCGGCCAGTTTACACCGGATCCTGGAGAAAGATACCCCGTTCGATGCGAGCCGGTTTAACCGGCCGTTTCCTCCGCGAATCAACCTTCCGGGAAAAGTGGAACGTTCCGGGAGCTTTGCCGTAATTCGAAATTTATCGGGGCCTACCTGTCGTCATCGGAAGCGGCGCTATTAATTAATTACGCGCCGATTTGTATTGATTATAACCCAAATATTTCCCTAATTTCCTTTCGAGTTATATTTGCGATTCGAGGGAATGCGAAATGGTTTGGACGGTGTCTGGTTTTTAGCTCTGGAAATTTATGAGTTTGCGGAGGAGAGGTTTCGTTTTTTGAAAAAGATTCAAATATAACAAAAAAAATATAACAACAAAACCATACATTTAAAAAGGCACAAAGCAAGAAAACACTTGACTGGCTTCACATTTTTTACGTTTGTTTCGCTTAATCGACTGCAAAGATATAAATATAAATTATTCCCGTGTTTCAGAGCATTCAATAAAAGATACTAAATATCTATATAAATAGTTTAGGGATCATTCGTATCCCCCGTGGCCCGCAAAGCGTTCCGCGCAGTTAGAGAGCATCATTTTGAATTAAATAGCTGCTTGAATCCAGACACCATTGTCGATTTGAAACTCCACCGTGCAACTGGCTCCGCAAATATAACTCCATTATTACACGACATTTGGCAAAGCCGCGGCTGCCCGGATAGTTCTCGAAAATGTTCAGGGATCCGTCGTATCAACCGAGATTTTCCCGTCGTTCGGCGTGAAAAATCGCCTTGGACCCTTCGCCAAACTACTTTCCACTTGTGTCTCGCCATTAAACTCTCCAGTCACGAAAATCTTTCCTCTCTCCCGATATCCCGGAAAAGTCGCAGATATGCAAAATGCCAGTATATCCTCTTCCCTTGGAGCGAAGAGCGAGGATCCTCCTCGAAAAGGATACAGCTCGAAGGTGGAGGAAAGGCGAAGGGCTGCGCACTGATAATCCCATTTCTGCGTTATGTATTGTCCTTTACCTATGTAATATTTGATTCGCGCATGTTAAAGTAGCACGAGATACGTGACTTTTGCACGTGGTGCATGTGTTAGGAAACTTTACATATTTCTAGGTGAAATCCTTTTATGGAGAACCTGTATATACGCATGTCTGTGAAAGGCAGAGTTGTCTGGAGAATGAACGTTAGGATGGACTTTCATGAGAATATAATTTTTATTTATTTATTTCGATGGAATCATTCGGAAAATGTGGAAATACTGTTGGATACATTTTATTTATATTAGGATTTTATATGAATAATTTACCAAAATAATAATTTCCAATTCATCCACCTTTATTTCAAAATATAACAATTAATTAGTAGAAAAGTAGTATTCAATTTAAACTCAAAATAATTCAATGCCATTTTATTCCTGAATCTAACTTGATATTGTATGACAAGGGTTTCTTGTTAAATTCTTTTTCATTTGATAATATAATCTAATTTTTCGGATTAAATATATTGTAGGCAATTCAGTTACTGAAGTTTGAATGCATATCAAAATTCATATTCCTTTTGGATTCAGCTGAAATTTAGTTTTTAGTAATTGAAAGTGCCCGACATTACAGAATCGATTAGATTTGATTGGCAATATTGATGACAACCGTGTTTGTAACCGATTTCCATAGCGCTGAACGAGGAACAGCGAAAGCACTAATTTCGATAACAGTTCCAAATATTCGGCGTCCTATTCTATTCGGTAATGTATAGCTCTTGCGGTGCAGCATTGTACATGGTCTGATCTGGAATTGCGCACTAGCGACCGCATTTTCCGACGTATTGCGGAATCACTATCACCTATTCACCGAAAACAATACGTTTTCAATATCTGCGTAAATACCCGCAGCTGCTGTCTTTTCCTATCCGTATGTTCGTCCGAAAACAAACCATTTCATCTGATTCCCTATTACGCTGCAGCAATGCTCCATGATTTATTCCCTGATGCTTCGTAATTTCCATCTTTACGATTTCAGCAAACGACAAATAACACGAATCCCTTCTTGGAGAGATTGGAATAATAATCGATAAGAATTCCATTAAATGAGGATGCTGTTATTCATATACATCGTCACTATGCTATATTGACAAGTTTATTTTCTTTTATCTTATTTGACGTTTCACAGAGCATACTTTCTAATATTTTTTTATAATAATTTCGATACTTATTAATGCGTTGGTAACTAAATTACCTGTATACTGACAATGAAACTCGTAAGGAAAATTTTGAGTGTAAATCGATATTATTCGTTTCACAGGTCGACGTAAACGTTATTTCGATATTATTAGTTTCATTTTCCAAGCGAGTATGTACTAATAATAAATGGAAAACATTTTTACATTCTCGCAAAATATTAATAGAAAATTAATATTCACAATTATAGTAACGAAGAAAATGAGGAAACAAAAACGTACAGAAAGAGGTAATTTCATATAAATTAACTTCCTCGAACATTCTTCCTAATCAGGAAAATCTTGTGTACACAATACACTGATGAATATAATTATTCTACATCTACCAATACACGAATTATTGACGAATTGTCAAGGTCCAAGACTTCCGGATACAAATTCTCAACCAGAAGGGTTGCAACATCCGTGGCTGGAATAATTGAATTTAACCAGTCGTATCTATCATCCGTTCCGAGGTTAAAAAGGATTGAATAGCGGATTATCTGCGGAGAGTTACAATGGCACGCAGCGGAACACGAAAAATCGTACGACACGTCGGGCGCACGTGTGCTGGCCTGTTCTTGGGTTCGCTCGCGTGCAATAATTTATCTCGAATCATATGTACATGCGTACGCATACGTATACGGGGTGCACCAGAGTTTAGTATTCAAGCTTTGCCGGTGAATGCTACAGCTGAAAATAAAGCTAAAATGTCATGTAACAGAAATTCTATGAATATTATTCTATAAATAATTCTATAAGTATTTGTCTATATACTGTAATATACGTATTACAAAGTGTCATCTTAAACAATGCATGTTTGATATTTATTTGCTATAAACTTGGACAGAATTATGCTCGGAAAGAGTAAAAAGTTGTGATACCATTTTTTGAATTTTGATGAAATATTTAATATAAATAGTGCTGTGAGCCTGTGGTGTAAAGAAATTTTTTATATTAATAGTGGAGCTTATACGGTACATAGAGTTAACAGAGCTATAAACTTTCTTAAACTTCCTATTTACTTATTTTCCTTTTAGCCCTTTGCTGACGAAGATTCTTTGAAACACAGAAAACCGTTAGCAGATGAAGCTAAATTCATATCGATTGCTTAAATAATTGAAAAAAGGAACTGCGTACTGATCTCTTGTTGTTTGAATGATTAAATCATTTGTTTACGACTTAGCGTTCTAAATATAACAATTTGATCTCGCCAAAATGTCGACATTCGTCTACAAAGGGTTAACTGTTTATTTTAATATTTTTATTATCTGCTTAGAAATAGTAAAATGAAGTACCATTTACCATTTTTTAATGTAGAATTAAAGAAGTTTTAACTCAGTTTCCAAACTAAAGCGAAAAAGCACTATCTTCAAAAGATAAAGTACTATCTTTTCCTTATTTAACCCTCCGATTGCTAAGAAGTGATATATCGCTGCATGCGAGAAGTTCCTGTTTGATTCTATCGATAATAAAGAAACTCCAACGTATTTTTAGTATTATCTACAAATTTCATAAACTTCAGATAAAAATTCGAAACGCAAGGTTCTGTTTGTAAGTCTGTCTGTTCTCGAGTATGTATGAAATGTTCCGCCGGAGCTCAAAGGGTAACACACGTAACTACTAGCGCCGTTTGATCGTTAAATCTGGTACCACCCAGTATACATCTATATACATATATTGCATTCGCGATGCGCAGAGTGAATTCCACCTGCTCGATTGTACGTATCTACGATATCTCTGGCAGTGTTCACGCCCATACGAGGCCGAGGGGGGCAGGTGGGAAGGGGGCGGCTTGAAAACCACTTAATCTTCGTCGAATGGAAAGGGACACGGGGTGTGGGTTACCGACGGATAGAGGCTGGTACCGTTCGGAATTGCATACTACTGAATCACACTTTCCGCCACCAATTACCGATATATTGTCCGACGTCCTGGAAACGATCTCTCAATACCTAATTACTGGAAAGTCATGCGGCCCTATCCGGGCCAAACTGATTTAAGCCTGAATGCGCGGGGCGGCCATAACCCCCGGAACCCGGACCACCTACCCCCTGGCCCAGTGATGCGCAACCCGAGGATCATTCCAAAATTTTCGCGGTCTCTGGCTCCCTCGTGACCTATTAACTTGCCCTATGATTTCTTTCCCAATTGCACTTAACAGAGAAATCCTTGTTCATGACTCGTTAGAGTAAAAGGAAAATTTTACAGTTATTCTATGTCTACGTTTACTTAGAAGCGATACGATTGATATTAGAAAAATAATATTCGAACTTGGAAGAATTAAGTGATTTTTTAAATTCTATTCGAAACCCTCGAGTCTGACACGATATTGTAGGGCAAGGGGTTAACGTTTCAACCGTGGAATTTAGTTTCGAAAGCCTTTCATTCTCATGCAATCAAATCAAACAATGAAATGTATACTCGTCGAACGCAGTTAGCCGGTTGAACTTCTAATATTTCTGTTGAATGTACGTCTGTATTATGGTTAATGTACTACCCTAGTGGCTGTTATGCCAATTATAATTTATATTGAATGAGCTGTGCAACGTAGTGTCTGAATTCAATAATAAACTTTATTAAAAGGAAACATTGTTGTTGACAACGAGCGTCCAATTTATAAGATTGACAATCCATTACATGTGGTAGACCGCCGGAGTATTCGCATGGGTTGTTGCGTCTGTGGGCCCAGTAGCATACACATTTTGATAGTCGTTTGTTTTTCACAGCTTTTTTCTCAGAATTACCCTATGATCAATCCAACTACTGTGTTATTAATAATTTATTGAAAAAACGAGAAGGAATCTCGATGTATTCTATGTTTGTGCTGATGTATAATTGATAGCAGATGAATAACATATTTGAATTTCAAAGAATTGAGTAACATTTACGTTTAAGTTCTATTTGAAATTTTCACCACCGACACGTTGTTACAGGGCAAAGGGTTAATAGAGGATCCCAAACAATGGTGATTATTTGCACGGCTAAAGGGTGGGATACGTTGTTGCGGTCAGCGACTAACGCATGATATCACACGCAGCCCTTTATAGGCGGAAGGTTGTGAATCACTGGCTGTAATCCCTGCCCGCGCCTATCAATTCCCTTTCCTTTGGATCCGACTGGCCGCATTCCGCTGAAAACGGTAATTGAAGTGTTTCTAGACATTAGCGTCCTCGTGCGACTAAACGCTATTTACATTCGGCCGCGTGCACCGGGGGCGCCGTTTGACGAGCGAAAATTCGGGGAACACGGGCGCCGAGTTACCGGAAACTGTAAACACGTGATACGGCCCCGGCCCGGGAACAAAATGGAGAAAGTTCCGCCACCGGGGGTTTCTAACGATGACGCATCGTAACGGGGCGAAAGAGTGCGCCATCTCCGTTTCTTCCTGACAATTTTGTGGGGAAAAAATGCTGGACGTAGATTCTGTTGCTGTTACTACGTATTTATTTCTACAGATGTTACGGGACATACAGCAGCTGTAAATGTTCTCTTCGAGTGTTGACGACAATAAACAAATGTGAGGAGCTTCGATGTGATTACATTCTGATTGACACCGTGTGCTATGATAACGAATGTTTTCAATGGATGTCAACTACAAGTGCTTCAGGAGAAATATCGAAAAAGCTTTACTGATTGCTTGGAACGTTTCGAACGTCAGTCCAAATAAAAAGTGTCGATGATATGAGCATAGATTTTGTTATCAATATTTCTGTAACTTCAACTGTTATATTTTAGCCTCGATTTTAAAATGTTGCTAACGAAAAATGTCCTGTTTACAATCAGAGATTTTTCAAGAATTCAACACTCCTAAAATTTTTAGCCATTCCTATATGAAACAGTAAAATAATTGGTACGTATTTATTTTAATACATTCATTATCAGTTAGTCGTTTACTCGAGTGCATTTTTCAATCACCTAAAATTAAAGTGGATATTTTCTTTCCACATTGACTTTTGTTCTTAATTTTAAAATACGACTACATGCGTTTGAATTTCAATGATTACGGGTAATATTCAACCCTAAGTTATTAATCTCAACAGACAATAAGAATATAAAACTAAAAACTGAAAACAATAATTCTTAATATGTAACAATTAACATACACAAACTTCCATTTAAAATCGTAAAACCATAGTCGTATCCTAATGATCATAAATTATACTCAAACATATCTCATTTAATCCACAAGATTTCAACGAACCGCCACACAAAAATCCGCAAGACGCGAATAATTAACAAAATCGGCGCGATACGCTCATCACGTCGACGCGATTCCGAATAAATCCGCAACACCTCCGCCCAGCGGCGGCTACAAACCAATAACAATTCTCTCGCCCAGGACTCTGCCAAAAAAAAAAAAAAAGAAAAAACAAAAAAAAACACACACGAGAAGAGAGGAAAAAGAAGAGCGAGCGTTCTCGCGCGTCGCGTGTAAAACTAGGTTGTAACAGAAAGGGGTTCTAATTTTAGCCGGGGGAAAAAATTGAATTTTCGTTGACCACACGGCCGGTCCGGCCGTAGAGGACGGGGTATGGCCGTAACGTTGAACGAGCAGCCGGACAAGGTATCTACAACACGAGGCACACGGCCTCTCCCCGACAGATTTGGGTGACCGCATATCGATTAGCGGCGGGCAATCGTAACGCTATAAAAGTTCAGACATCGGCGTAACAGAGGGTGTCTCCGCCGGTTGTTCATTATGTATCCGCAAACAGGACACCGGGACGGCGGCCGAAGGATCGCCGGAGTCCGGAGGGGTGGGGCCTAGGCCCAAACACGGGCCGGACGTCGGAGGGCCAGGAATAGAATTTAATCTGCTTTGGCTTGAATTTCAAAATACGCGACGGCTAATGCATATTGCCTTTGGCCGGGTTCCAAGTTTCCTATGCAGTCGAACCGGCACTCATACTCCACGGTCCGTCCCTCCCCTCCTCTCCTCGGCATCCCTTCCATCCCGTACTTTCTGTCCTACTGCGCCACCAAAACGATTCGCCCGTCCCCCCCTTGCCCCCGGGTCGCGAATGTAAACTCATTTTGTCATGCATTAAGCGGCGGATCCTTGTACCGCGCAACCGTCCTCCCCGCCCTCGAACTTCCATGGCCTATCCAGTCCTCATCCCCGTAGCCGAAGACACCGCCCGCGCGCCGTTTCAAACGATATTTATGCCATATTAATCGAATATCTCCTTTATATGCGCCTGCACACGATAGCGCGCCGCCCGCCTCGAAGAGTGTTCGTGACGGTGACCTAATATCGAGTCAGTGACATGGCCGCCCACGCCGCTACGGCCGCCCCGGAAGTCGGTCGTGCGAAATGAAATCCTGGCCCGTAGACACACGCCGCTACCCCCACCGTTCACGGTTACTTCCACGGACCGCGGCGCGGTTCTGATGAGATTTAGCTTATCTTTTCGCGAATGGAAATTATGCGCTGTACCGTTTAGGGCGACGGGATCGGGACGTGTATTGGGTTGCTGCGGAGCTACCTTGCGGCCGCCTCTTTGTGAAGCCGGAATGCAGTCGTGCGCGGGGAACGGGAACGGGATTGCTACCGGTCTTAGAAACGTTGTTCGAGGCAACGGATGAGATCGATCTGATTGTTATTCGTGAATAATATGGAATCGATGTATATGTTTGATGAATGTGTTCGTTATTCGCGGATAATAAATGGAGTTCATTCGGCATTTCCTTTTTCGTCGTTTTGAATAGTTTTTGACCAATGCTGAAATGTAAATGATATTGCCTTCAAACGAATTTGTAAATGTAAATTTGAATTCGTATAAAGATCTACTTAAAAGTGTATATATTTTGAATTGGTCGCATGGAAGTAAATGAACTTTAAAGTAGACTGCAAATATTTATGAAAATTCAAAATTTTAAGAACATTGTTAAAAAAATAGAATCACGACGGTCAATGATTCCTCCTGACAATTATTCCAAAAAAAGATACTGCGTTCTGAATATTTCAATTTATTCTTTAAATCACGTGCATTTTGTGAATTATTTACAATTAAGTCATAATCAATTGAACAATTACATACATAATCAGGTGTTCGATTAACTTAATATGTACATAATTTTCGCAAAAATTCAAATTTTTCTCACATTTCTCAAAAGTTTTTCCCTGATTATCGATGCAATTCCAAATGCAATATTCCAAAATATTCATACACTCACCACAATGATCTATTCTTCACAAATATTTAAGAAACCGCGTTCAATGTGCATTGTATATTAAGAAGAAAAATATTCGCGCAACAATGTTCCTGTTTTGATACCTGTATAAAAGTTAACGGTTATATTTCCTTTCGTGCATCCGAGGAATTGTACGGGACCATTTAATAAGGACAGAAACGTCGCATATCGTCTGACGGCTATAAGCGTTCAGGTTACAAGACTACATTCGCCGCTGTGAATCATAGGAAGCGATCGAGAATTCGATTAGCTGCAATCGAACTGTCGTATCAGGACAAGTGAAACAACCCTAATGTGTTTAGGGTCGTTTGTTCCGGCCGGGGAACGGCCGACAACGGCCTCATCGGGGAGAATTTTCACCCGGAAAATAGTGATGATTGCGTTTTTTGCGCCCTCGGCATTCGGGCACGGGAATCGACACACTGAATTTCCGGCTGCCTAACTTCGCGAGCGTCGTTATCGTTCTATTATTTTCTACACAGTACGGTCGCGCGAAGTAAAGTAATAAACGGAGACCCGCGTGCGTCATGCACCGTTCGAGGGAATTTTTATGTTAATACTCTCCCCGCAGGACCATGCTCGGTGACGAAACAGAGCGAAATTAATTTGCAAACCGAAAACCGTTCCGCGACACGAGATTTTTCGTAAATTTATTTCCACTCTCCATTACAGGAGCCGGGCTGTGGGTATTTTAATTGGTTCACTCTCGACAATGGACATCGCGTCTGCGTTCCCTGCTCTCAACGTTTATTATAATGCCTTTTTAATAGCATTGTGTTGTTGCCGTATTGTTTGGAAACTACCGCTGCACTTTTTCCGACGTTCTTCCGCGGCAAGATGGCGAAAGCCCGGTTCTCGTTTTGTTTCATTTAAAACCGACGCGACGAGCCCTATTCGCGTAGAATGTAATTAGCATACGCGACCTCGATATCAGTTAATGTTTGACTAAGAAATCGCTTATAATGAAAGGTTCTGCCGTTCGCCAAGTGAAACGATAGGATCCGCCATATTCTTTTTCTATGAAATTAATTTGTCGTTTTGATGAACCGACTGTTTATGCTGGTTTATCGATAATTAAAATAATTAAGTTGAGAATATTATTGGGAAAACTATTGACATCTGACTGTTTTGTCCCTGGCAAATTCGTTGAAAGTAACTTTCTTACAACAGAATTTTCATTAAAATTCGCCATTTTATAAGAACAGCGGGTGTCGTTTTAATTTGTTTAAAATCCGCAGCTTTTCTCTGTCAATTTGACACGTGCAAAATTATTTCCGTAGCATTTGTTCATTACTTGCCTGCCAACCATTTATTTAGAAATAAAAACGAAAAAAGATCAAAATAATATTACTTTCGTGAATCCCATTTTTTGAGGAAAATATCTTAGTATCTTAGTATCTTTAACATCACTTACATCCTTTCCGACGTTTTATTTCACCATTAACTGTGCAGTACTAATAAATCCTGCAATTCATTAATTCCTTTTGTCTCGGAGCATTCACAAACGTTGCTGGCGGGTTAATTAACGAATCTAGTGTCACGGTTTGGACACAATGTCAGCATCGTCAGGCGTTCGGTTGCCTGCGACAGGATAAAAGTAGAGCAAAACTCGTTTAATCCGAGCACTCGGGTCACCAATTAAGAGTACCAACAAAATGATTGATTGACGAAGTCGATTTTATCTGGCACGTATCAGTCTGTTGAATTATTACACACGCGTTGTCTCGCTCTCAGGGACTTTTAATCGACTTTTAAGCTCCTTCGACGAATCAATTTGTCATCTGCCTTAACCCTCCGCCGTCGGTTGCCGGGTCATTTGTCATTGAAAAATAAATATTCCTCCCTTGTAATTAAATTGTAGATTCTTATGCAGAATAAAATTTTCTTAGCGCACTTGACCCTTTTAATGGCGAAGAACGATACGTTGTTATTAATTTATAAAACGTTATAAGGTGAAAGCACCAGTAGCTGACCAATTAAGAAAAAGTTCCTGTGGAAATAATAGTAAACACTTATTCCTTTATTAGCAAATGTTGTTTATAATAGAAAACTGATTTTTCCAATTTTCCTAATGATTCTGAATAAATACTATTATGACTTTCAATAAATATCGAAGTACAATTGGCGTCCATTCATTCTCCGTTTACTTCGTTATGTGTTCCTTTATGAATTTTATAAATATCATTCTTAATTTTTCTTTAATGACTTTTATCTCAAACTTTACTAAATTACATGAAGTTGATCCTTTACTAAATTACATGAAGTTGATGAATAAAGGATTAACGAAGGTTGGAATCAGATACAAATTTGTTTCTTCTAAATTTAGTATTTAATATATTCACATTTCTGTCATTTCGTGATTCGATGTATTCTTAAAATTAATTGACAACGAACAATTCCAAAATGGATTTTATGTTATCATGAAGTAGATGATAAAAATTATCCGTGAGTATCAAACACTCCCCCTGGAATAACGCGCGATACGCGTCGAGCGCAACTGTCTCAAATGTGGACATAACGCGCTCATCGCGTTGTTTGATCTTACTCTTCAAAGTTTGAACAGGGTTTCTACATACGAGCGTCAATCAATTGTCGCCACGAGTGGTTTATTTTCTTTCATAGCCTTTTCAGAAGAATTAAAGTATTTAATGTGTCATTATCTTATTGGAAAATTAATCTTCGTTTGTATCGGTAAAGAAATTAGATTTTTTTACATTGATATTGGCGAAAAAAAACAATATTAATTTACATTGTCATTAAACTTATACATAGACCAATGAAAACCATAAAAAATTAATCAAAAGTCGAACTATAACAACGAAATAAAAAATTAATGTACAAGTAATAAATGAAGAAATGTTAACAGTAACTATATTATAGTAAACGTAAACTGAATTTATCTAGATTGTTTGAAAATGTAATGTAAATAATTTATACACATAAATTTCCTACGAACTGAACAATTCTTATAATTGCCTTACCTAAATTATAATTGCACTGGAATATATGTATATGTTATATAGATATTATATACAATAGGTATAATTAATTATAACATAATTCATTTACATTAGAATACAAGTTTCAGTACGAACAATGAGTAGCTCGATTGCAAAAGCAAGAAATCAGAAACGAGACATTTTAGCTCGTCTGATAGCTTTAAAAGTCCGCAATCCAGTCACGTGTAATAAATCCAACATGATAAAAGGCGAAGTTGTTTATGGACGCACGGTTTGATAATAGGAACCTACTGTTCCTCCCACTAATTCTCGGGTACGTTTGTCTGAAACATGTAGTCGTTAATTCACGGCTGAAATGCGGGACGCAATATGACGGAACAATTTGCTTCATCTTTGATCCCCGGCGGAGGCGAACGGTACGCCAACCAGAATGTAAGTACAGACTCCGGCTGCTGGGTGCGCGAATACGAACACAGAGGGATAATTGAATGCGAAACAGAAACAGCTTTCCGACTTTCCTAATTCACGCGGGACAACGTGAAATCTTCACACGTTACGACGTTCGCGGCGCAACGAAATAATTTCAAACGAAAAAATCGTGGAACTCGTGAAGGCTGCTGGATAAAAGTTGAAATAAAAGACAGGCATGTAATAGAACTTTCAACAGACTTATTGAAGGCAAAGCATAGCAGAATAAATTACATCTCGCTTTACTTTCTGTTTTAAATTAGGATTACAAATTTTATCAAACCTTTGAGCGATAAGTTAATAATTTGTATGAACAATTTGAATTTAGGAAAATTGAGG
The DNA here is from genome assembly GCF_051020985.1 of Nomia melanderi. NCBI lineage: Eukaryota > Metazoa > Arthropoda > Insecta > Hymenoptera > Halictidae > Nomia > Nomia melanderi. Next base: position 11,066,364 of record NC_135012.1, on the reverse strand, counting down.
AATTATCAGATGTTATTACATTTCTTTCGCCGCTTATTGTAAATTCTCTAATTAGCATTTATTTTAGTATAGCTTCAACGCGATATTATAGTATTAAATTTTCAAGGTGCTTAATAATACTGTAAGTTGCATTACTTTTCTCTCGACTATAAGAGCTAATTTACTTAAATCTTCAATTTTCACATCGCGAACCGCTAACAATTTCAAGTATCATTCGGAGATCATTTATCTTTTATCATTCGAAGCTTATACGAAACATCGTGCACTAACGTTGAACAGCGATCAATTTCGTATTGCCGTCTATATAATAAAAATGATAATTTCACTCTGCAGACATAAATACAGACCAATCTACGTTTCACCCGGACGAAGATCAACGCGGTAGAGAAGAAAGGAGCCGATCGGAAGAATAAAAAGGTCCGGTTTTCGGTGCCAAGAACATAGCCGGTAATTAACGGGCGGGGAATTTATGAAAATTGCAGTTTGGCACACATGATTTTGCGCGTGGTCCAGATACAAGTGGGGAGGTCGTAACTGTAAATACTCGTTTATTTGCGAAGTCACGTCGTTACAATATAAAGTCACCAGGAACCGGGTCTTCGGCCGAACGGAAATTAAACGGGGTGTTTCGCGAACAGTCTGACTGCGCCGCGCGAATTTATCGAAGCACACGTATCTCTTATTGAAGTTCGGCTCGCCAGTATAAAAATATACACTGATCAATGAGGTACGATACGAGATTTAATTCCTTGATTTTTTACGATCAAAAGTTGTAAACGAGTAATTTGAATATTTGAACGACGAAAAATCAACGTGGTTTTCTTCTCTATTATTTAAGATTTCGATATATATTATAGACTTCCAAGGAAGCAATTCTTGATGCACTAGAAAATCTTTGTTTACAAAGGGTTAACTCCGAATGTCAAGGGAAAACCTGTTCATGCCCTCAAAAGAGACTAAATGCTTATAAGTATTAAATAGAAATAAAAGCAAATGGTAGACAATTAATACTGTAATATCTTAACACATTGTACGCCAGCTAAATTTCAGTTACTGGAAATGCGAGCGTCGGTGATTATATTGATATATTTTCAAACATCAATCGAATCGAAATTTGTAACTTACGAAAAAGAATAAGGAATTCGATCTTGTAATTTTACTTTGGATTTGCGTTATACGTATCTGAAATGTTACAGTAATGTAGGCCTAGCAATTAAGCGATAAAACAGCCGGAATTCAATTTCAAAAGCTTCTGATAATATTCTCAATGAAATGAAACAATGAAGTATATACTCGTCGAACCAAATAATATAATTGAAATAAATTCTTTACACTTTAAAAATATAGAATCGAGTATATATTTTACAAAATCTCTAGTAACATCCAATACCTACAATACTAATACACACGAGCCAATGTTTCTGTAAAGCCTTGCACAGACTGACGAGGACTGTTCACTGCTAGAAATAGTATCCCATTCATACTAGAGTTCGTTAGTTGATCACTAGCAGTTGGTGTCTTGTTCCTTCGGTGCTAAATATTATAGACATGTGTAGACAAGTTTCGAGCTCCCGAACAGATCCTTTAATGTACCACATCTCGACCAAACACTGTTCGCTGATGAGTTCTCTGCTCGCTGTTCATTGTACACAAAACTGTCTACACTGTCCGCGAACATGTTTGGCGAACTGTTCGGAAACAGCCGAGCGGAGCTTGCCTAGAAGAATCTGTTAGCGAGCTTTTTGGCCGATTTGGTAGTTTTAGTGTTAAGATTTCGAAGCAGTGCCTTAGAAGCGCGGGAAATTTGAATGCTCGGAACATCTTCTCTAACTAGAATTATCGTAATCGTCAAGGCTTTTACCACCGCTTGAATCCTTAAACATCGGCGGGCATAAATAACATATCGAGCAGATCGCCGGCGGCGATTTATCTGTTCAAGCCAGCAATGTAGCAGATTCCAGGACCGCGGGCGATAACATACGTTCGCACGTGCGGCACATACTACGTCGGAGGTCTACGCGCTAACCGTCGAATCCAACGAAAATACGATCAAAATTTGGTCACGTTGCCCGGCCCAAACGACGACAATTCTATTTTCGTTTCGTTGATAAATTCAACGCGGTTTAAGGGAGAATACTGATCCGAGAAACGAAATTACAACAAGCTGCGCGGCCTGTGAATATTCCACTGTTGAAACGAACTTCTGCGAGGTCAATTTTGAATTGTATTCGAGTCAGTGATTTTTATGAAATAGATAAATGAAATATATTTCGTAAATTGATAAATAACTTTGACAAGTAACTTGATAGATAACTGATTTATGAATTAATAAATAAAAATAAAATGTTCATTTGGCTGTATGAAGTGTTCGTGTAAGTATTGTTTTATTTAATGTTTATAATCTCTTGTATGATTTCATTGTTTACGTTGGATCGAGAAAAGAGTGACTATTTTTGGAGATAATTTATATTTTCTTTTCTTGTTACAGAAATTTAGTAACAAGAATATTCATATTTTTACAATAAATTCTGTGTAATCTCTTGTTGTATCTTTTGGTTAATTTGTTCAGGACGAACTGTTAATTTACTACTATAAATTACTTATAAATATACAAATAGCGTTGTAAATATTTCAATTCTTTTCATGTTAACTTAAAGTTTACGCGTTTCTTCGTATATCGCAGAAATATTTTTTAAATAATTTATATGTCATCCGACGAAATACGAGATATTTTTTATCAGTTCGAACCGAGTCAGAGAGCGCCCCGTGCCACTCGCAATTACATAAATGTATTTGACGATGATATTGCTAATGAGCGGATCTCGCAGGGATATTTTTAAAAATTCCGTTCCAGAGAGAAAAATTTCAAGAACAATCCCCACGAAAAATCGTCTACCCTTGTCGTTGCTAAACTTGTTCGGCTGAAGCTTATTCTGTTCAAACCGGGAGGCAAGGGGAACACAATGTTTACTTACATTAAAACGAGTTTTTCGAAAACAGTAAACGTAACACGTTTAAAATCACAATCTACGAACCGCAGAAATTAATTTGGTACCTCTTCATTTAATCAATTTTAAATTTGTTTCAAGCTCAAACGATTCTCTGCTATTTTCGTGGTTTTCGCTGCTGCTCCGAAGATGGAATAAAATCGTGAAATTATGGTAAATATTTTGGAGATTGAAAGACGTACGATTATTTTCCAACAAATGGACAGTAAATATTTAAGCCCTTGTTATATAACAATCTATAGTCGTGGAGAAGATTAACAGAATGTAACAAGCATAAATATTACTGAATCCTTTAGAATTCAAATGAGATATTCTTCTGTTATCAATTACATTTTTCTCTTCTTCTCAAGAAATTATTAATAGCAAATTCATTTCCACGCTCAGCGATTGCTGGTTACTTGTAAATTACTTAACAACACTTGCAAATTTTAATTACTTTCAAAAATCGCACGTCGGGTTTCGTACATTTTTGTCAACGATATTCAGAGTTATGGTCGCAGTTACGTGGAAGCTTATGCGGTATATTAATGAAACCGCGAACGATAAGTTAACGTGTGCACGTAAGCGTCACGTGAACGCGTTCAAAGTTTACGTGCTGGCAGTTCCAACGGAACGAGGATCCATTGCATATCGTATCACTTTTTCGAAAAGAGTATCATCTATTTTTCGTTTGCTGCAGCTTATCCTCGTTCCCTGGGAAATTATTATCTACGAGAGAATCAAGGGAACATCGCCTCGTGACCTTAATAACAAACGCACAGCCATAGTTGACGGCTGTGCGTGTTCAGCTTTAGTGCAATTAATTTCTGCGCGAAAAATTTCAATTAAAAACCGCATCTAACGTGTACGTAACTGTTCAGATTGTACATACAAATTCTCTTACGCATTTGATTTACAGTTACGAATAAAATATGAATCATTTGAATGGTAACAAATATCGATGTTATTTATAATATGTAGAAAAACTTAGAACAACATTATTATATTTTATGGAATATATGTAAATTTTATTTTTTCTTTTCGAAGTTATTTTCTTAGACAATCTTGGGGTCACTGATATTGCTATAATGAAAATTGTGTAATTTTCTAAGATATCCTTATAGTCCATCCCTTAACTGCCGTACCAAGCCAAATGACTGGTATCGACTTCTTTGGTCCGCAATTATTGATGCCATAAAAGGATTGAATGTTCGGAATGAGTCTGAAAATAAACAGTTTCAAGTACTATAATGAATGTCCGAAGAAACTGAAAATAAACTGTTGTTACAATTTTTATCATATATCAATTACATTAAATGCTCGGTAGCCCTAGTGTTAAATCGGCGATAAAAATATATGGAAAACATAATATATGTAATAATCATTATTCACAACCCTCAAACTGATCGAAAACATTCACCGCCAGGAATTTCGATTAAAACGATCCTCGCGTTACTTCGTCACAGGACACAATCGCAATTATATTTGATTATCGCAGCAACGGAGAGACTCGACGTGCCACTTACATTCATCCGCGCATTTACGCCCCCTAAAAATGAACCTCTGTACACCCGCGCGCTCGTTACACTCCGCTCGTCACGATTAATCCGTACATTTCGAGATTTATTTTACGATAATAAGCGTTAAGCTGAACGACCATTCGAAACAATCCCACCGTGTCCACATAATATTTATCCTCCGCGTCGTCCCAATAAAATTTCATCGGTCATTAAACAGTTGTCCGATCTCATTCCGCCCGAGCTGTTGGCAATACGGAACGTTTCCTTGAGGAATGCCGTAGAAACGATCCAAAGGAGGAAAAAGAGCGCTGCCGACGATGTGCAAAAATTGGTAGCCGAACGTGCGACGCGATCGCCCCGCCTCTCCGCGAGGGGAGAGGTTGGCCGTTACTTCCGCTTCTTTTGACGCGTCTCGGACCGAACTTTTAATTCGACAAATACGACGCCGGCCCGGAGCCGATACATTACCTACTTAAAAACAATAGGGGCCGCAAGCGTTTTCCGACAATATATTTCCTACCGGGAAAGGAGGGAGGGAGTTAGAGAGAGAGAGAGAGAGAGAGAGTTAGGGGAGAGAGGTAGAAAGAGAGGGAGAAAGATACTTTTCCTGATTCCCTTTAAATGGTGGCGGTGGCTTTGTTTTTAATGCGAGTGACCCACTTGGCCTGGCGTCCCACTTTAGCACCACATACCAGCTACCAGGAATTTCTGATAGTTCGGAATCTAGATCACACTTAACGGATTGACTGTCTCAATAAACTTTTTCCTTCGATGTTGTATTTACTCCTGCGATAGGAGTGGTGCGGGCCTAGAGTGCATCTAGGGTGTGTAACATCGTCTATTGAGAACGTGGAGGATATCTAGGATTATTCGGATTTTAATTTGTAATTTTCTAGGTGTTTTTGTTAACCTGTTAAACTGTAGAATTTAGTTTAAAGAATCTCTCGTTTCGCGTAATAAAGTGAGGAAATGAAGTGTATACTTGTCAAAGGGTGAATAAGCCTAGGATGTTTTAATTCAAAACCAAAACAAAGAATTACGTGTTTATCTGAGAAAATAAGGAATTCATCGTTGAAAGAATTAGTATCGTTTCGAGTTTTAAGATGATGCGTATACTCGAACGCAGTTAACTTGTTAAGTTCAACAGTTTTCATGGTAAATATGATATAATCAGTTAATAATGCGATCGTTGGATTATAATCTGGATACATTAGGACTACATTAGGTAGTTATTTCGGAAGGTACTAATCGAAAAAAATATGAACGTTTAAGGAAAAGTTGTATTTCATGTTACTATTTATTTTCTATTTTACCCTGAAAAGTAATCTGAAAACCTAATATTAAGATCAATAAAGGAATGCATTTAGAATGTTTTTCCTCTAATTCGGCAATCTAAACTGTGAACCGGGATGAAAAGGAGCGCAGGGAAAATGGCGGGACAGTCGTCCTTTCACGTGCTCCCTTTTTTCCTGGAACTTCCCCGCCCGCGTAGAAAGCAGTAATGGCGGGCTATTTAAGGTTTAAATGACTGTATTCACGGAAACTCGACGGGTTTCTTTCGGAAAAAAGTGTTCCGATAAGAACCGTTTACTTGGTTCGTTAGCTATCTGTTAATGGTATAATGTATACGCGCGGTTTCGTGAAACAATTTCGGGACGTGATTAATTGAACCGCTGTGCCGGACGAAATTTTCGGATAATGGCCGAAAGATACGAATAAACGAGTACGATTTCATTCGAATGAAGTTGTTCCGGTGGTTCACGTCTAAATAGTCGATGGAATTAAAATATAGTTATATGTCAATCGAATCGGAATTTATTTGCGTAAACGGTTAACCGAATTCGAATTCATTTGAACACTTACATAAACAAGTATGGATGTTCGAGCGCTACTAAAATTTTAGTAAATGTTTTAATTAAATTGGCGGTTATAGTTAGTTTTCCTAAATTAAAGACCTGAGAAATTGTGTCTTCATGCTGCAACATTGGACGTCTTATCTTTTATTAATATTAGAAACTAGCCAACATGGTTTCATCCTCTCTGCAGAAATTGAGCAGATTACCTTTGGGGAATACTTTAAAGTTATAAAACTTCTAGTTTACGTCGGTGTAAGGGCATCCATGGTGATGTTCTTAAACTAAATGCTTTTTTTCACTTTTCATTAGCTTTTATATTTTACGATATCCCATAATTCTTAAAAAGTACAGAACTACCCTCTCAAACTAATCTTCAGCTATATTTATAAATTTTCAAATTCGCAATGGACTTTTAACAAGAACATTTATACAGATCATTAATCGAAAAATGATTTGTGAAATACTTACAAAAATATATTTAATAGAGACATTGTAGTGGATTATATTGTTAGAATTTCATGTGAACAGTGTAATAATATTGAAATTTTATTACTATTAATTTTCACCAAAAGAATATCCATTGAAAATACAATAGTCTCTATTATAATAAATTCTTTTTCAAAGGTATGGTAAGTAAAAAGGTACAAAAAATAAGAACAAGTTTTTATAGAAAAGAACTGTCAATCAACATTTTACCCTTTTACCCCATACGTCTATTTAATCCATTGTCTTACAATTTCTTCCGCAGTCACAAGTTATTTAAAAGAACAAGCATTTCTACATAATAGATCTGTATCTACTTCAACCATGTAATTAACACTAGAACTACTTCTTATTTTGCAATGATTGACACGTTAAATTGGTGATTACGTAGTAAGTGTAGTAACACAGTAAAAACACGGGTACGTAGTTCTAGCGTTAAAGATCGTCAGGTGTCTGGAAACTCGTGGGTGAGCGGCAGCCACCGAAAACAAGCCGATTCGTTTGACGGAGCCTGTTCAGGCGAGATCGATGCATCTTATCGGCGGCTGCATCGCAGCCAGCGAATTAAAACAGAATAAACGGGAACATCCACTCTTCTTCGTTCGCGAGAGCCGGTGAAAAGTGGAGCACGCGAGAAACGCGGCGTGACGAGGCGACAAAGCGGCTAATTGATCGATCCCCGGCGCGATTCAGCGTACACCATCTTTGCGAGCGCGCCCGACGACAATCTACACGCGGCGCGCGGCGCGGAGATTAATATTGGCTCCTGCGTTTGAGGCCAATTGTGCGACGGAAGTTGGTCAGCGCCCAATCGCTTTGAATGCACGGGCGACGGGTCAGGCCGCGGCAAATATATCGTTCGTATTGCTGTAAAATTAATTACGCGGCGCGGGACGATTCTACGCTGACAATGAGTTACACGCCGTTGCGGGATAAACTCGGCCGCTCGATCTTGCGAATCCGCTTATGAGTTACATTGGATGGACGGTGAATTTCGTGGAAAAATGTCGCGTTTGATTTGGCGAATTCGTGGAACTAGTCTTTGAAATCAATTGTTGGGGAGATTATTCCAATTGGAATTCGTGTGGAAGAAATGTATATCAGTTCTTAAAGAAAGTTATTGTACATTGACAATTGGGAACTGTAGAGCTTTATGTTCGAATATTTATGTCAATGAATTTGAACCCTCAAGTGGGTTAAAGGATAAGAATATGAATAATTTATTTTCTTATTTTCGTATTTTCGTATTTCCGTATCTTCGTATTTTCTTATTTTCGTATTTCCGTATTTCCGTATTTCCGTATTTCTGTATTTCCGTATTTCTGTATTTTCGTATTTCCGTATTTTCGTATTTTCTTATTTTCGTATTTTCTTATTTTCTTATTTTCTTATTTCCTTATTTCCTTATTTCCTTATTTTCTTATTCCTCAAATAATAAAATAAATCAATCGAATGATAATGAACCTGCTACGTAATAAAATGATTTAGATGATTTTTCAAAAAATTCACAGAAAATATTTTCTTTCCTAATTTCAATCTACTCAACCCCTTTATTTCTTATCTTCTTCAGCTGTCACAAGGGTGACGGACTTACGCAAGTATTTGCTTATGCTGTTTTAGCGTTGATGCAATCTGCGTTAAAGGTGATTCGCATTTTACGTTGATTTCCATTAGATAAGCGTTGTAATTATATGGTTACATTAACTTAAATAGAGAAACGTGAAATAATACTTCTCGACCGCGGCCGTACGACAAGACTGTCACTCGTAACCTAACCGTCATCAGAGTTGCGTTTTCATTACGAGTTCGCCGACGTCAAGTGGTTAAACGTAAGACAGTCTGCTCCGTTATACCATCGCCGGAGACACACCTGTTTTTAATGAGTTTCATACATCGTTTTTCCATTTTATCATTTGTATCTTGTTTCTTCGGTTAATTACATACTATTTCATTTTCTGAACTGTAGAAACCGCTTTATAAAATTGTCCATATCTTCTTGTTTTATTACTCACATTTCAGTCCTTTAATTAATTTTACATTGCTTTCTTTTCCGATGAATCACAGAACCTTATCATAATTGGATTCTTCATGAGGAAAAGGCATTTAAAATATTTTCTTTTCATAGCATTTATAGTCTTCAGTTTTTTACAATTTAACACAAGAAAGTTTTTAAGCACATACAGTGAAATTTTTGGTGTTAATTAGGATTCCTAACAGGATAAGTTTTATCGGATTCAAGTTGCACAGAATAATTTATAAATATTATACTTCTCAAGTATCTTGTAAAAAAGATTATATTCAATAAAAAATTCAAATTGAAAATAGCCATTCTCAAAAAAGTGATGGTAACAGAAGACAAAGTATTATCTATAAGGTTATGGATAAATGTTCACTATACAAAATTTCAAAATTACTCGCGGACTTATATTACCCTTAATTCTCCGAACTAAATGTAATCTTGTTAGAACAAATTCTTTTACAATAGATTGGAATGTAACTTTTTCCTTTACGTCGAACGCGTTCGCTAAAACTTAGTTTCCAGAAGTGTAATAACATTTGGTATTCGGAGACAGTATATCTGACGGAAAGAATAGTATTTCGCTGACTATACCGTAAACTCAAAGGACGAAGATTCGGATGTCGGGAAACGACACTCGGATTTATAGTCGGTATCACTGTTCCGGATGGAATAGTTTTCCACATCGATTTCTTTCAAGTTTCGAGTAACTCTTTGATTTACATTCGAATCGTTCGCGGAGAAATTTAAACATCGCGTTTCGAAAATTTCTTCTCCACTCCGGGTGGACTTTTTCAGAGAATTCAGAAACCTGAGAAACACTGTTTATATTTCATACTCTCATAGAAACAATCGATGAAAAGTAAAATGTTCATATTTGTCGTAAACATTAAGAACAGACAGTATTTGATTGAACGAAGAATTACTGATTACATAATATCAAATTAATATCAAACTCAGACACAACCCGGCCAAATGTAAATCAGGCTGCGACGCAGACGAAAGCATTTTTTATTGCGAGACTGAGCTGACCAGAGACAAAGCTCGTTTTATATTCTTGGAAAAGGATTATTGGAAAATTAATATGCACGTGATACGATTCAAACGAAAAACGAGAACTTTGGAAACAATAGGATTCGCTGAAAATAAATGGAAGTTTCTGGTGAACGTTATTTATGATTTTCTCAATTTTCTAATTTAGAAATATTTAAAAAAGATTTCGGTAATATAAGCATTCTAAATAAATATATAGAATAATGACTAAAAGGGGACGAGAGAAAAGTTTAATGTTTTTTGCTGGTTACGGGTGTATATAGTTCAATAAAAATGAAATGTATTGTTCTATGAATATCAAAGGAACAAATGCAACGTTAAGTTACCTGTTATACATGAGAACGTCTGGTTTCCAAAGTCTGTGTGGCGGGATCCTAAGGTCTCTTACACCTCCATACTCTGACGTGTTCCATCTCATGTTCACATCGTTCCACTCCTGTAAAATGAATAAATATGTTTTAGTAATGCTTCTGTATTAATTGATAGCTTAGGTTTATTATTGTTACGTTACTTTTTACGTTATGGTTACACAGAGATTATATTGGAAGATAAAATATCTGACTGTAATTTCATTGCTTCAGTTCAAAATAGATTCATTAACGTTCAAGTTTAAATATATTCACAATATCACTTCCTTCATAAGGATATTTTATAAACTCTCGTCTAGTTCATAATTATTTAGTGAAGCCTCTTCGATTATCCTTTAAAATATTCTCAGTAATTCATTTATAATTTCAATAATTTTTCACTTATTAGGAAGTACTACATTGTACGAGTAATTGAGAATTTGTGATATAGTTTCCTTCAATCGACAGTATTAATAGGACTTTTTACATATAAAAGACACTTCTTAAAATTTACGGATATTTATTGTAACAGTTTGTTCTATCGTTCTTAGGAAATTGATATTCGTTCATTTAGATCTTGGGAATTAGAAGTTTAGAAGTAGACAATTATGATACATATTTGCGTAACTACATCAATCAAAATCGACCAAAGAATATGCGAAATAATGTTTATAAAATTTAATATGAGTTACATTGGCTGGTTCAGTGAATCTAGTGTCAATAATTCCACAAAACAGATCGATAGAATATGAAAAGCCGTGGAATTTTTGTTCTATTAATTATTTAACAACCATTCTTGAAGGTATAAAGGAGGATAGAAAGAATGAGTCGCGCCTCGAGGTTTATGACACGTCAGTCGCTAGCGAATTCCAGGAATCAGGACGCTAGAAGCTAACGCGCTTGCCAAAACTCGCGCAGCAATAAATTGGCTCCCAGGTTCGCAGTACCAAGACTAATTTGCCGACAGCTGAAATACCGCCTGTCCAAAATAATCTCGAGCCGTTTCCGAATAACAAGCAAAAAGAACGATGCGCAGTTAATAGCTGATTCTGGTTAATGGCGAGTATTAAACGGAACCAATTTGCGAAGAAAAAGAGAGGAAGCAAAATGTTCGGTCTCACTCGATTCGTTAACATTGGACTACCGAGCATTTATTACAGTCGATGTGTAACCCTTATAAACATTATAACAATACGTTTTTTAACGATTTCTCCAGATATTCGTTATACTGTATAAGTGAAGCTATTTATTTTTCAAATCATTTCGGATATAGAATATTTGAAAAATATTTATAATTGCAAAATGGGAAACCTAGAACTCTTCAATTAAATCCCAAAAACTAAAATTATCAGATATTCGTTATAGTATATAGGTGAAACTATTCATTTTCAAAATCTTTTCGGATGTGAATACTTTTGAGATATTAATAATTGCAAAATAGGAAAATTAAAGCCCATCATTTTGACGGGTACGATAGTTCTAGTGTTAACGATCGGAATTTCATTTACATTTTGATAAAATAATTTTCTCGTTAATATTTCAATAGAAAAAAAAGAATTTTATATTTATTCCATATCGATTTACTACAAATGTTAAAGATTGAAAATACTCAAGTAACGTTTAACTTACGTTAAAAACAAATAAATGACATTTAGATGTGTCGAATTAAATCAAATATTTTCGTCACGAGTCTAACACGTTATTAGAAAGCAAGAGGTTGCTATACTTCTTGTTCCAGCTTATTTGAGAACATATTAGAACCACTAAAACGTTATTTATACATAAATTGAGTATGATATTACGAATGAATGTAATGAAAATCGGTAAAATACGTGAAATACGTGATCTCGAGACTGTCTCGAGATGGGGATGCAAAGGGTTAAATAGTTGGTCGCCCGGTTCTTTACCCGCGAACGATGCGCTGTCGATTCTAGGGTGCTAATACCTTCCAGCGGAGTTTTCGAGGAAATTTTCCGGACTCTCGCCCACAGTTTGCGCGACTTCCTCGGAAATACGAGGCGATTTAGAAAGTTTGGAAGTTTCGGCGGGGCTCTTCGCTTTGGTATTTCGGCCCCTTCCTAGCCGAGACAAGAACCGATGCGGACAGAACACCGATAAGGTAGCGTCACCCTTTCACATACTCTACGGGCACCGATCTTGACCATAAGCAAGTGGTTCTCTAAGTAAAAAGTTCGATGCTAATATGAAACCAGTTTGATCAATGTATTCGGTAAGTATTTCTAATTCGATATAAATTTATTTATCATTTAATTATTACCGTTTATATGTGGTTTAATTAACTCTTCGACTCCCGGTGAAGATTTCGAATAGAATTTAAGAAATATCACTTAATTCTTCCAAGTTCTAAATAAATATTATTTTCCTGTTATTAATTGCAATGCTGTGTAAACATAGATAGAATAAATGTAGAATTTTCTTCTTTTTATAATGAGATATCAATAATAAAATATCTCTGTAGAGCGTAATTGAAATTTAAAGAAATTATAATAAGAAAGCATAAAATTGAATATTCATCGTTTTTAATAGTTTTATTAGAGTCTCTACTCTATTGTATCTCCTTGGGTGTTTTTCTGTTTTAATCAGCAGTAAGGTATGATTGCATTTTGTTCTCCTCTATTTTATAAATCTTGAGAAGTTTTATAGATTATGAGATTTCCCGTTTGAAATCATTTTACTGTACAGTAAGGAATATAGCAGAATCTTCATTGAGCAATTACTTTTTCACGGTAAAATTCTCGTTACGTACGGGGACGAATTCAACGGGAGGAATACGAAGGAGTCTGGAATGATAAATTTAAATAAGTATGGATTAATAATTGTAATTTTATTATTGTCATGGATATAACTCGATATATAGGGGAGCGAAGAGAAAAACGGAACAGTCAGGTGAGACAGGACAGTAATGCTTTTCGTTCAGAAGTTCAATCATTTATTTATACTTTTCCCATTGGAAAATACAAGTTTTCTTTTCATCCTGATGAGCGAGTATTTAAAATAATTTTTCAATCAATTATGCTTTCTCGGTTAGGCGATTTAAAACATTGCTCTTATGTGCTCCTGGAGTTTTCTTCGTGAAACATTTTTCTTCTCGGGAAGATATTAATTGAGTTTAAAGTAGAAACTGTAACGCTGGAGTTCCAAGGGGGAAGAGCCGGAATGATTACGAACTTCTAGAAGTAACACGATAAAACTGTAGACAGTGTATCATAGAGTCATATAGAAAGTTATTTTAAATGGAATCTTTTAGCAGACGTATTAATAAATAATCCACTGTTGAAAATATATCTTGCTGAACTTGGGCTTTTAGCTAGAAGATTGCAATTTTCGGTTCAAACGACTGTCGTGTTCCAGAAAGTTCTGTTTTTTTATTTATATAAACTTTATGGAACATGTGGAAGTACATCTTCATTTCCTTAGAAATTTTTTACTACAATTTTTAGGAATTATTGCTAAAATTATCACGTCTGCTGAAAAGTTCTATCCGTTTTTAAATAAAAAGAAAATAATACATTTTAATTATTACTTTCCCGCATATTTAGCAATTCAAAAGTGTCCAAATAGTAGGTCGTCCCATAAGTTCGTGCCGTTTATTTTTTTACCATATAAAATAATACTTTATCAAACATAAAATATTGATAATTTCACGACTTGCAACTCTTAAATACCTCCCACTGGCTAAACGAAGCAGTCGAAACTCGTATTGCTCTGTGATTAGAAAATCATGAATACATACTAACAAAGCAAACCTCCACCAAAACGCATAGTTTAAGTATTAAACATATTCTAATAAATTGCCCTTGTTTCGTCTCTAAAAGAATCTAAATGATCCCAACAGTATCCAGGTGCTCAAGTTTTTCAGACAAATGAATCTTCTAAACTCAATATAATTAAGATACATCTATTCCTATAATATATAATCATATAACTATAATATACAATAGTTCTTTCAAAGATTTAAAAGGTTTCGAATAGTCCGAACCAGTGAAAGCGCGAGAATGAGAGGATGTATAGTATTTTTTTTTCTAATCGAGGAAAGTGACGAGGAACAATGTATTGACGTTTTGCCAGGTTAACCGCAACCGACACACTCGTAGGATACTTCTTTGCAGGATTGTCCGGTCCGTTTTCCTGTCGGCTATTAGATTCACACCCATTAGTCTCTGACTCCCGATTGATTAGCCACTGATGGAGTAGACCACCGGATAATTAATAATAGCCACTGTGCTTGATGGTTTACGCGGCACGCATAGACCGTTTATTATATATCCATTTGCACGCAGGCGTGTGGAAAGCCAGCATACAGGATCGTCGTACTCCTCGTTATGAGATTAGTTCATGACTAACGAACGCGGCTTTGAAGTAAATGGGATATTCAGGCGATTTTGTCTTCCAATTTAATTCAGGCCATGCGAAAAGTCCGCGGGTGAGTGCTCGAATTTACGGCGAGCAACTAACAACCGAACTTTCGTGTAAGACAGCTTAATTTTCGGACGATTTATTGCGAACAGAGGTTTCTGAATATAGTGAGAATTTTGTGCGCCTAAGGCGTGTGTAAACATTTAAAGCGCGTAATGCAAGAGTAGTGTAATCGAAATCGGAATGAATAATGTTGACGAATTATTTATTTTATTTTATACTTTTATTATTTGTACAACAAACCTATTTATAGGTGAATCTAATTCTTTTTCTTTATCGAATATTTACATGAAACATATTTATTATATTGTTTTAAATATTAGAGGTACAAAAATGTACAAACTTCCAGTACTGGATACTTTTTATTACATTTCATATGCGAAAGTATTCATATCAAACTAATGAATCTAATCTTTACCTAAATACTAATCTAACTATTTAAATGTTGCTGTTGAAAGTAATAAGATTTTGTACCAAAAATAAAATACACATTTTATATTAAACCAAGGACTGTACCATTCAGACCTATAAAAACCCTTTAATTGTTTTATTTCAGAAAAGAACGAAATTCACTTTTACATTTCAATACTTTCTTCTGAGAGAAACCAAAACATTAAAATTATATTATAATATTCTTAATCACAGGAATAGTATTTCTAATATGTTGACTCGTTAAATTCTGCACATGAAAGTGCACAAGAATTTAAATTCAAATTCAGACTTCGAATTGCATGATTTCGATTTAACACTGCTAAAGAGCGAGAGAACTTCCATTTCACTTTAACACGTACAAGTCGGACAAATGTAAAAATTATGTTTCACATGGATTTGTTAAATTTATTACATGTGTGTTTCTTTTCAATGTGAATTGTAGACTCGAATTGCACGATTTCAATTTACACGAAATTTTCGAGGAACCGATTCACCGTGTAAATCGAGGGTTAGGTGTACCCCGTCAAGTGCAGAGAACTCTTTTCCCTTTAAAGTGCTTTTTGTTTCACGCTGGTACAGCTTCCTGTTCCCAAGACATTGTTGTCTAGAGCGAAGCATAATTTTTAGTATAATACTGTTTGCTTACTGGGTCAATCGGACTTTTCACTCGCTAGCGTTCGCTGGCTAATCCGAAGCTCAATATTCGAGCGCGGGTCAGTGACGGACACATCGCGAACTAAGACACGACGAAATCAGCATTTTTCGTCTATTACTATGACGGTCATATACGCGTTTAGGGAGAAACTGGGTCGCAGACTTTCTGGGAGATCCGAACGACGGTAAGAGTAGTATACAGTGTAAATAAGAGTCAAAACTGAAGAAAATAAAATTGCTACGTGTTCAGGATCATAATATCTGCTGGAGAATTTTCTTTTATTCGAGTTTATTTTAAGGTAGTCGTGTTTACAGTAAATTCGTTAGTGGCCAACAATATTTGGATACGTTACTCACTACTTAATAATATTTACTACATAATCATTTATTGTATAATAATGTACTAGTTGTATGAATAATTACACAGAATTTACAGAATAGACATATTTTAATTATAAAGAATTTAGGAGGATAATTTGACTGAGAACCTTTAGCACACTATGAATACTATAAAGTAGATATCTTTCATAATTAATGATTTCTTTTGTGTACAAGGTGTTAATACTGCAACACATGAAATATGGGAACAATTTCTCTTTAAGTTATTTAAAGAAATATCTAGAACTTCCAAATGCTAGCAGCATAGTTTTCCCAGACAATATTGCTTCCTTTTAGGAAGGATTGTCCACTTACCGTATACATTACAAAGGATTGATCTCCTTATCCATGAGAAAACTGAGAAGCTTTTGTTCCTTTGGGAGGGAGACAAATGCTCGCAATCTTGTCGTACGCTTTACGTACAACGAAAACGAATTTTCTAGGAACGCCGGGGATGGAAACGCGGTCGCGGAAAAGGCAAAAGTCATGAAACGAAAACTGACAATGGGGAGGGTTCCGTTGAAACGCTCCCTGACCCTTGGACTCGTTCAACGTTAAATGAAAAATATATGTATCCCCGAAAGGCGTCGCCCGGAACACCTTTTCTAGTTTTCGAGGGAACTTATTAATCTTTCAGGCCAGTACGTATTTTAATCCAGATCAGTTCGATATAAATATTTAACGATTTAAAAGAGAAGTTAATTTATTTTGGAATCTATGCGTTTGTAAAATTGAATTGTATGGTATTTAATATTGTTTTTTAATATTATTTAATATTATTTTATATGTTTAATATTATTTTATTTGTTGTTCATGTCTGTTCTGTCTGTAAATGATTAGATTGTGCTAGACATGGCGATAAAATTAAATAAAACAAAATGAATGCAATGGTGGAAATTTTACAGTCGATACTTACGATATTCACTGTTCTCAACGTAAAAGATGTGTCAATGATTTTAAATAACAGGCACAACTGAATTGAAGAGTATTTTATAATTCAGAATTTATATCGTAATGCGGAGGCAACAATTCACTGATTATAACTGATTATATTTAAAATATTCTCGGTATGGCGCTTTCAATGATTTTAAACATTAACACACTTTCAAGCAGATATCTGACATTTTATTCATATCACTTCCGTTACGTATAGATTCATTGAAATAAATTTTGACAATTGATGTCCTCGCAATCATAGGTTAATAAATATCTTTTCGTATTGTATTATTTTTGCATATTAAATTTCTATGCAACAATTTGATTATGCTATTCAAAATCGAACAGCTGTTTCCCCAACATCTTGCATAATATCGATCTCGATTACAAAGGCAGCTGTAATTGCGGTCGCAGTTTCTTCGGAACGGAAAGTAATTCATACCGCAAGGGGTTAATATGTGTCGTGTAACGCGCCCCCGTTACAACCAACCCGCCATAAAGCAATATTATATGGTCCCACGTTTCACTGACACTCGCTGATAATTCCAGCCGTAAATTCCACGATAAGAAAGGGGACCAAGATTCAAAACGTACGTGCCATGAATCAGGTGATATGAATGCGGCGATGTGCACCAAAATCCCAAGCTTTATGATTTCCATGTCCAATTTCCGGGATGCTTCGGAATTTTACTTTAATTCCCGACCGATGGAAAAATTCCACCACACGTACCTTCACGGTATTCATGACCCACGTAGGACTATTATTGGGCATGGCAAATTTCGTTTCATTTTTTCAATACGTTTCTTTTTCGCGAACTAACGTAACATTTTCGTTACTTTTATTTTAATATTTTTCACATTTTCCATTTTACATATGAGTGCTCAATAATGATCCAAGAGTAAAACTGAGTCTATCGTTTAGCCCAAATGACTAGGACGATGTATCTTTTCACTTCCAATAGCTTTTTCTAGTAGAATATATCATTTTCTAATACTCATTATCGACTCACATGAAATAAAATGTTACATGTTATATTAAATTACAAATTTTTATGTATTTAGCATTAGATTTATATATTAATTCGAAAAAATCATACATATAAAACTATAGATACTATCTACTATAAGTATACAGCAAACATTAACAATTTCAAATATATACAAGTGCATAATAATTTAAAAATACAACAAAAATAAACACTGAAACAGAACACCACGAACGAATCACTGAATATCGCAAAGAACAAATAATAATAACAAATCAAGTGAAGAAAAGGAAACAACGGAGAAAGGAAAAAAACGAGAGACAGCTGTCGTAATCGTAAAGTCCGCCCACAAATGGCAAGAACTTCTTTGACGACGCGTCAGAGGAGGGACTCCTGTAATCGTCGGTCGAAACCAGCGGAATTAATTAAAATAGTTGACCGATTTTCCCGCGGAGAATCGTCGTGGGAAGAGCACGAAACGAAAGTTAATCGAACCGGTGGGATTTCATCCGGGCGCGGTCCTGGTGGAACCGGAAAAGCACCGAAGGACTTTCGATGTCGCCTTTACAGGGACATCGTAAATTCCTCCCTCGAAATTTCCGTCCCGCCCCCTTCCTTCGATTTTTCCTCCCCTGTGTACCGAGCATTCCGTTGGCCGGGTATTAGAGAAATCTCGCAGGACCTAATGACACGTCCGCGTTAAATTTCGTCAATCGGGGAATCTCGGTAATTTCGTTTATCGGCCGGCGCAAAGGGGAACGCCGGCGAACGCCGCCAGCCCACCTTGTTTTATGGTACACTAATACGATCACCGGGCGCGGCGGAACGGGTGATCTACGACGTTGCATCGGCATGCCGGCCTGTCTTCCGTTTCTCGCTTTTACATTCGAAACAGTCGCGTTATAGGTCAGACGGAGGGAAAAGGGGGGGGGCAAGATCGTGCATTAAAGTAACGAATGGCGCGCGATTAACGTTTCCGCGAGCGGAGTGCTCCGGATAATGCTGCGCTCTTCGAGGGAAAAGAATGTTGATGCATCCCGAAGGATATTTGCAGCGTTCTCTTCGGTTTTTGAGTTTCCATTGAGTAATGCCGAAGCGATGGGGATTCGGACGGGGTTAATATACGGGGTGCTGATTTTAACTCGAGCAGTATATGTTAACCGGTTTGACGAGTATACGCGTCATTTTAAAGCTTGAAATGGTGTTAATCCTCTCAATGAATTCTTTCTTTTTTCGCATGAATATTTAATTCTTCTTTGTTTACTTTGGTTTTTCGTTGAAGTATATCGTAGGTGCATTCGTCCGTTTAACGAATGCACACTTCATTTTGTAATTTTACTTTGTATTTTCTCTTATGAAACCTTAATAGAGTTACTGCATAAAATTTGAATTGTGTAAGAGTTTATATCATTGTTTCATTTAGAACACGAGAAAGAGAAAAATTAGAGAATTTAATATCTCAACAGACTATCTTGTTTTGATCTTGAACAATTTTTAAGAAATGAATATAATAATAAAATATGACTGTCATAGAACGGTTATTTGTCTTATTAACGATTTACAACTTATAAGAAACTTGAATTTATGGCCAGTTTCGTTTTTAACATTCTCATTCTCAAACTTCAGGTTGTGCACATTGTTTAATAAATTTAATATTAAAGCAAGGAACATAAACTGGAAAGTGTATTTGCATTACATATTATACTAATAATCGTAATAAACAGCCAACGAATCCACTCCTGCAAAACGCAATTAAGTGTCAACTTTCATACGCTTTCATAAATTTCTCCCATTCTTCCAGCTTATCGAAACTCATTATTGAGTAGTCGAATTCCTCTTAGGTCTCGAAAAGAAACATATCAGTGGAATCTGCATAAAAATGCAAAATAGACGTGCCATTAAAGTTGTTCAAGATAAGTGGCCTTTTTATCGCACTCATTCCCACGTCATCGTTAAAAGGACATCGTGTGCAATAAAAGTAAACGAAACGTTACAGGGTTCAGCTTCAACAAGAGTGGAAGCATCGGCAAACAAATTAAAAGAAAGCACGGCCGGTTTTGCGAAAACAAGTAAGACATAAATCGCCGGTTGGACCCAGGCGAACGCCGAGGTCCGCCATTTGTAAAATTCACGGGACATTAACTTCCGCGTTGCAATTTGTGTAACGTCGTTCTTCTTGTAATTTCTTTGAATGTGGCGGCTCGGAAAGCCGGCCGCGCTAGTGACGCCAATAAAAGCCAAACAAACCAACGAACTGCGACTAACTGGCTGTACTACATTTTCACGTGATTTAACTTGCGGCTGATTAGCGGACCGGGTTGGTCCGCTTCCAAACTTATCGATCGAAGACGAGGCCGGAACTCGGGTAGTCGGCTTTGGATATTGTGGGGCGGGATTAACCTCTTATATCGGTGTTTCGATTTCTGTTCGCGAAACGTCGGACGGCATTAATCTTCACGTTAGAGGCCGAAATGTTTGGGCTCGTCGGAGCTTGGGTATTAGAGGGTGAGGATAAAAGTACCGTTTTTTCGTGTAGCTATTGCGCTCTACTTCTACGCAGGTTTTCGATTGATATTGTTGTTATTTAATAAGCTATGGTGTAAAATGTCTAACTGAAAATTGACTTTTTGTCCCAATCACGGGGCAAAAAGTCTATTTTACAACTGGCTTTTCGAGTAATATAGAATTAAGTAAGAAATTCTGTTCTGATTGATAGATGTTTGTTAAATAAATCCTTTTTTACATATACGACTTATTCTCTACTGCTTATTCTCTAGCTACCCTACAAAATTTTATTTTGTTCGCTGTTACCCCTTTTGCAACTTCTTTTATTACGATTAACGAATCAATACCGCGATTAGTTCGTATTTTGTAGTGAAGTACTATAATAAATAAATTTTAAATAAGCAGACGATAAATCTTTATGTAAGAGAATAAATTTCAATAAGAGAATTTTGGTTCCAATGATACATCCATAGCTTTTTCGATATATAAATTGAAAAAAACTATCACCAAAGAAATAAATGAATTTTGGACACAAATAAGCACAAAATCGTTGTACAAGTTGTAAGAAAGCTTGAAATCGAACGCTTCCAAGGTTTTATAGATTTCTTCGTATCGCGTGCATTCTGTACAATTTTGTACTTTCAAACCTCCTATAAATGCGTAAAAATCCGCGGTCTAATAACTGAATTAAAAGTCTGTTTTCGCATTGGACTGTACATGTGCATTTTCGAAAAAGCTTGGAACGGTACATTGACCGATTTCCAGTCAAAACACTGAAACGGAATCGCTTGATCCGAGCATTGGGCTAACGTAAACCCAGCATAAGATTCAGCCGTGATTCGACGGCCTGTTTCATCCACAGATACAAACACACGTGCGCACACGTAGCCGCTGATTAGTCGGATTCACCCTTGGAATTGGGGCAACGGTTTCAAACTATTCGAGAAGTTCATTTAAAGTGCTGCGAGCGGAATTCTTTCGCATCAGACACGGCGAACTTTTCGTATTAACCTTTCAGGAACACCTTTAAAGTTGTTAACTGCTTAATAATCTGCCCTGTCTCGGTTTATATTGGGAGGCATTTGTCCGAGGGAGAAATTAAATTCTCTTTCATTACGCGCCGCGTGCGCCGCACTCGGACATTCCACTTTTACTGCGCGGACCGTTGAAAGTTCGCCCGCGGTCCTTCGGGAGGCGATACGATTGTTCATGTGAGCGATAGCTCTCGTTCACCGTTTTCTGATGTCGCCCCGCTTGTTTCTTTATCGTGGGTTAAAGTAAACGTGAAATTGTTTTCTCCTCTCTCACGATACGATACGAGTTCCCTGTTTATTTACGTAACCGAGGAGACCGGATTAATTTCTTTTAATTATCTGTAATCTTCGAATAATTGTGCAGTTTTATAACTTATCGTTGATTAGGAGTATTTTGAAATAATTCCATAAGTCCTGTAAAATCATTTTTTGAGCGTACGTAATTTTCAATTGTAGAATCTTGTACAAGTTTTGTCGGTTATAATTAACGTTAAATTAATTCTATTGTTTTCTACATTACCTTGTTTAATCGCAAACAATTTCCCTTACAGAATTTCGTTTTTTATACTATGCTGTGTGATTAATTGCAGAGATTAATGGCACAGAATGTTGATGAAAATTCGACTCTTCCTTTTTTAGCGTTAAAAGCTACCTCGATTGGTTTGGTCATTAGCAACTGTACAGGGTGTCACGCTTGAAACTAACGTTTAAATTGTTTCCCCTGCTATGCAAAATAAATAATGCGGTTTTCTTATATCTCTTTTATGTTCTTAAATTAAGACCAACGAAGCTGTCTTAAATGTAATTATAATTTATAGACAAATAATCTATAGATATAATAGAATAGACATAGAAGGAAAATATATTTCAAAGGAGGTTCCTTATCCTAAGTTTTTAAAAGTAAAAGAATTATGCAAACACTATATAATTTATAGGATTGTTCAATAAGTATAAAAATCATTTATATTGACACATGCATAGAAGAAAAGTTAATAGCGTTGCAGTTTGTATCTTCTGTACAGTAATTTGACGTTTTAATCGTTTATATCCATAAAACAGAAAGATCTAAATGGAGTAGCCGAATACGAGAAAAAACGGAGCAGATATCAAGGATGAAGAACATGGACGGAGAAAGAAGAAAAAGTGTCACACTAACTTCGTCACTCTATAAAAAGGATCTTGAAGAGGAGGCTATTATGATACAGGAGAAAAAACACGGAAACAAAAAACTTCGTAAAACTAAAGTTTAGAGTAAACAGCAGAAAGCCGAAAAAGGAAAAGAGAATTCATTTCTGTCGCAAATAGAATTCGTTCTCGAAGGAGCCTTTTAATAAACGTTGCACACTTTGCAGTGAATTATGTATTTACTTGAAATCTACAGAGGATTGAACTGAATATAGAGCGAACGTTAAGTTCGTGATTATTGTTCTTAGAATGAATTAATATGAATGTATTAATTAGCTGCTTAGCTTTTAATTGATTACTAAAAGATATTGTATTCAGGAAATCTGTGCTGTCCTGGTAGCCAATTCTTTCAACTATTTTGAACCTAAAATAACAGAATGATAGTTTTTAGTAAGTTTGACATTTTAATTTTAATTTTTTTAATAACTTGTATGCAAGTAAGGCTAGTACAAATGTGTAGAATGTTATTTTTTAAATTGAATAATTACTTCGTCTGTATTAATTTCGAAATATTTTCACTTTCTTAAATGTGAGCTATGATACTTAGATTAATAATGCATTTATTCTTCAAACTTTACAGTTCCTTACGTCAAGGCGTCATTTATCTTATGATATAATTTTAACTGTCAAAGATTTATTAAATTCGCATTTAAAATTCAATTTCAAGGTATTTAATTCTACACTTAAGATTCCTAAAATTACGTTTCCTCTCTGCTGTTTCAATTTTCATTTAAAACGTCACATTTCTTAAAATTCCTGCTGTACTTATTTAAAATAGTGTTTGAAATGCTTGTATCGAATTTTCTTCTAATTTAGCTCAACGATCATCTGTGAAACTGATATAACTTTTGATATAAATTAATTATATTATTACATAGACTAATATAATGTAAATAAGTGGTACAATTCTACTTCTATTACAAAAGAGTTAAAAAAATTTTCAATGTTATTCCTAGCATTTGATTTCTCATTTCCAAGAGAATGACATGCACTTTGAAACCTTTTCGATTCATCAACATGTTGAAACAAGGATCTTCCCTTTGTAACGAGAAAAACTTCCAGCAAACGTTCGGTGGTATCAAATGGGAATAAAATATTACAAGACTGTAACTGTATAGTCTTCCTAGGAGGAAACTGGATCGCTGGTTTCGCAACTAATTTTAAGTCTCCATTCTCTTCTCAGTTGAAGGATGTAATTAGAGCGTTTCCCAAAGTTCGTTCAAATGCGAACAGTGAAGAGAGAGAGAGAGAGAGAGAGAAAGAGAGGAGGGATGAGAAGCAGATGAGAAAATTATGTAGGGAGGTAAAGACCTTACGCTTCAACAATTTTGACCGAAAATAAAATCAAGTATATTTTATAAGAATTAATAAATTAGCAGTTATATATATAACTTTTATACTATTATTAAATTAGCTGTAAACATTAAGTTCAATAATATGTGAATATATATTAATATTAACAGATGTTAAAATTTCAACATTATACACTAAAGTAATAAGAATCGTAAATTAAATTTTATTAATTACAATAAACTTCCGAGTTCAGTAGAAAATCACATTGCAGAAACCAATCAACAGAACGACAAACTAATCTTAAAAAACAATACAGTCAGACGTCCAATCAATCGTCACGGTTGAGAACTTAGTCGTAAGCTTCCATTAGAAATTGCTATTCGTTTCGCGCGTTAATCTGCCCAGAGCCATTGATACAATGTGCAGCTAATCGAGTGGTCCATTCTAAAGTCGATCGTGTGCCCCACGCTTCAATCCAATTTTACATAACCCTAGCGACCATTTTGAGTAAACCGATTATCCGCTCGAGGGCCGGAGATTCTGCATTACTCCCAAAATGTTTGCCCCGGAAATATCTTCGGTTTCACAGCTATGCCTCTATTTCCTCAGACGAGTGACCTAATTAGACCACGTCGCGAAGTTTGTCAGAAGGCACACGGGACTGGATCCCAGGGTAACAGGGAAAGTAGGGACAAAGACGAGGCGAGATATGACAGCTACATGGAAGATCGTTAAGCACCGCGAATAGTTCCGCGCTGGTGATTTTCAAACGATTTTTTTGTCGCGTGCTAATCGCGATCCGTTTCGTTGAACTAGTTGTGTTTCTCTGTGCTCCCCACGTTGTCGTGGGATTTTGATATTTTTTTCACGTGACGGAACAATCGCCAGAACGAAACCAGTGAACGAGCCAGCGTTGGGCGGAACTTAATTCGGATACGAGGTAAAAATAAATTTTGGTCATGTAGAAGAAGAAATCTGAAAAGGAACTTCCTACTAGTGGATAAATGATCGAATTTGATCGAGTAATAAATTATTATTAATTCCGTTGGAAATGTGTATACGACATGTATTGTATTTTATTTATTGTTCTGGTAACGGTTTTGTTATTGTGTTATGTTCATATTTTAGATATTTGCCGTCTCTTACAGTTTGTGTATTTAATAACTGTGTTTATTTATTAAAAATAAATTATTTGAATAAATCTGTCAAAGAAGTAAAGGCAAATTGTAATTATTTTTATAAATAAAGATAAAATTATTTGAATACATAATTTAAATACATTATACAGCAAAAATAAATTATTTGAATAAGCACTGATGAATAAATAAATAATTCTGCACGATGGTGTACCTGTGAAAGGTAAATTAACATATTCGCTGGCTGTGTTATATGTTTATTGTTAAATTACTTTTAAATATTCTTTTATTTGAAGCTGCAACATTTTTCATTGTTTCATAACGAACATATGTTACACTTATTAAAGTATCGTAGCTGGCGAGACTATTACTACAGTAAATAATGGCAAGGAGCGTGTTAAGTCTTTTATTTTCGGATTACTTGTGTCTACAAAGTTCAATTTCTCTGCAGGGTGCGATTTCCTCGACATTATTGGCAAGAGAATCGAACGAGGAAAAGAAAATTTGCTCCAAATAGAAACTAGAGGAACACAACACGGTATTTGGACGAATTTATCGGAAGTATTAAAAGAAAGAAAGCTCTTTGGATAAATTTTTCGTTTGTAATAGATATTAAGTTCAACCATTTAATTCAATGTTTAATTTCATGCAGAGTCCTCTAGGATTTTTAGCAAAATAACAACAAATCAATAATTCGAAATAATTACTAATAGGAATTCATAAAGTTTTATGTACCTTTAGTGGTATACAAGAAAAGGAATAAGAAATGTAAATTCTACGAATTTATAGAACTTTTATACATGTACGTAAAATTTTCACAAAATGTGCATTACTTCCTGGTACGTAACATCAATTTCGTTGCAGTATATTTTTTACTGGCTTCCGCTTTAACTGATGTCTATTTCAATCGGTTACATTTCTGCAGAGACTTTCTTCCTCCAATCGATTTTCCGGTGTTCAAATTGAAAACAAAAATAAAAGTGTAACTATGCTTCCACATTTTTTAATTTATTTTCCTTAGATAAGTCTATAATAACGAATATACACGTATGTATATGTATTTTAGAAAATTTATCTTTAATATTCAGAATGAATGACGTAAAATAATACAAATATATATTTTACTATTTTTATGAAATGTACGTTTCAATATAGATATACACAAATGAATTTTTTTAAATCTGATATGCAATCAATGAATCAGACAAATTTTGTTGTTGAACCCTCTAACTCATAATTTTCTGAGTAAGTGTAGACTTCGATAGTTACGTAGTAATGATTACAATAGAATTTTGAAATTCGCCTCGTTCTTAATACCAGTATCCTTCATTATTTAAAGGCCTGAAGCTATAAAAGTTGGAAAGTAAAGAAGAGGAAAAAAATGAAGCAATTAAAATAAAAAATTGTCGTCGAGTAAGCACCAGGCTTACAGCCAAATTGCAGAATTTATGCGTATCAAAGGATAAATTCCAACTCCCAAGGAAACCATAGTAATATAGAATGAAATAAACTCATGTAACGCTGAGCGTAGCCAAATTTACTTTAAAATTCTATTAACTTTACAGACGTCTGAATTATATCAACTGTATTCCATTGCGGCCATTAACGGGAACCTTATTTCTTACGACGATAAATATGGATTCTCTAGTATTTTTTTGTAAAAAAGGTATAAACGTAATTTCAAAGGTAAAGGAAACTTTTGAATAAACTAAATTCAGTTGAAGTAATTCAGAAATACAGTTTCTACAGTACATGGGTTGAAGTGCTACTTATTACTATTAGTACTATGCGTATTAGTTACTTATTTATCTAATAATTCTATGTCTACATCTTTGATATTTATCGTATGTCTATATTCAACTCATACAGAGAACTCACTAATTCGAATTATTAGGTAGCATATACGTAAATATATATACACGACCAAATGTTGCAAATATGCTCTAACGAATTTTTTTGCGAGTCTCCATTATCTGAACTGTTATTCGTTGAATTAAATCGTATATTCAAAATTCTACAATAATGATTAACGTTTCATTTCAGAAATGTGTGATAATGCTCGCAATGAAATCAAATAGTGAAGCGTATACTCGTCGAACGCAGGCCAAATGCACCTATAATATATTCTAACAAGAAGCTAAAGCAAAACGAAGAATTACACGTTTATCTGAAAAGTAAATAATGGATCGTTGAAAGAGTTAGTATCATCTTGATTTTAAGGTGACGTATATTCGACATTCGTCGAATGGTGTTAACCGGTTAAAATGCTAATCTAATACATGGCAGTGTACATCGAACACGAAGAGATAAAATAATAAACAGAGAAACATTGAGTGTCTCTGAGATATTCGCCATATTGTCCACAATATATGCTTACCACGACACACAAGCGCACCTATATAAACTCGTTCATGGAAACGATCGTTTAACCATTGCTTCTTGATAATCGCTCGTACATATTCACACCAGATCTGTTTAATTATACTTTACGAGCGGGCGTGCACTTCAATCGATTGTTTCCAATTCAAATCGCCGTTGGTCACCGGAAAATTTTGTTTTCGATTCCAAACGACTCGCCGGTGAAATAAAAAGACAACGGAACTCCGATTCGATTATCAGTAGCATTTTCAACGAAATTTCATCGGGGAAAAGTGCTCTGCGATGTTGTCTTGGGAGCAAGATGGAAAAGATAGCTGTATCATTCGATGAGGTAATGAAATAAAGGTGGAACAAATTGAATACAGATAGGAAACGACTCGATCAAACTCGAATATGGCGTTCTACTAACTAAAAGTCGATTTCTTTTTGCGACTCGGTTTCGGGAACCGTGTGGCAGATTTCTAAATACAACAGAGGTTCAGCTGCTTCGATTTGTTTAGTTAATCGTGATCAATGGGACTAGTTCTGTAATGGATTAATCGATAACCGAGTGGGTAATTTAATCAATGTGGAGTGGACCACTGTAGGCCGTGAGTTTCCTGTGACTGTCTTACGTTTAGAAAATTCTGGTTTTTTGAAATTCGTATGAGATAAAATGACTGAAATTAAATGTGTTAATAGAGGGATTGAAAAGTTTTGAAGGTATTTATTATCTTAAATGATAATTTATAAAGAGAATAAAATGTTATATTCCTTTCGTATTTATGAAGGGTGCTAGGAAAATCGTTTTTTATTATTAATGTAGTGTAAAATAAATGTATGAAATTCAGAGTTCACTTGATAGAGTATAGCACAGTTAATTTACAATGTTAAGCACTTCTACGATGGAAATGTGAAATTATGGTAGAACTTGAGTAAATAATTCATACATTTATAATTGATCTACTAATGACCAAATCAATATGAAATATTTAAATTTTATTTAATTTTACAGTTTCTTCGAAGAAATTTGAAAAAAGCAGTTCAACTGTTCGGTAGTTATAGTGTTGATTATCATTTCCTAAGAATGATGATATCATTGAAGTGTGTTCAGATTATGCGTGTGTGTATAAATACAGTCAGTTCGAGTGTATCCCACAACATTTAGGTAATCCTAGACTGGTCGTTGCACATGTACACAGAAAGAGAAAAAGGAAGAGGGAAACTGGGGTCCGTAAAACCGCTGAGTAACTCAGGGCCAATATGAAGCACGTCAAAGTGAAATTGAGCCTGGCACGTAGAGATTGGTTGTTTCGCGTCCCGAGTTTACAGCGAGCCACAGTTTCACCCTAACGAATACGTGGTAACGTTTCACGAATTGTACTAGTTTAAGTTTTATATCCCGCAGTACAGCTGTACAATTACTCCCTTGGACAAAACATCGAACAATGGAATCGATGCTTCCATTAATAAACACGATTGGCTGACGGATCAGGATTTACATAATCATTCATTAAAATATCGTAAAAGGTGGAAAGTTTCTGGAGGATTTTATTATTCTGGAATATATAAGCGTGAATTGTAAATGATGTAATGAATATTAACTTCGTTAATAACAGGATAGTATTGCAAAAACGTATATATGTATGCATTGTATTTCCCAGAGATTTAAAGATAATACGAAGAGTAAAGAACGTAAATAATTCATGTCAATCATCTGTCAATAACAATATAAAAATTACCAATTATCATACTGCACGTTACTAATAAATGTAATAATTTAATTAACTATATTACTTTTG
Organism: Nomia melanderi; assembly: GCF_051020985.1. NCBI lineage: Eukaryota > Metazoa > Arthropoda > Insecta > Hymenoptera > Halictidae > Nomia > Nomia melanderi. The sequence continues at coordinate 11,036,965 of NC_135012.1, read as the reverse complement.
TTTAATAATCATATAATTATCTTATTACTATTATAATTACATTGCAGAGTATTTAAATGTGATTAAAAAGTTGGCAGTTTTAATTAAAGCGAAGCTACATATAACAGCAAAATTAAAAGTTTTCGAAATTATTTACGTTAACGTCGAGAATTAATCAGCTATAAAATACATGAGAATGAAACTCTGTGATCAGCTTTCGTGATCGTGGAGAATTAAATTTTAATTGAACCGACGATAAATACCTGTATTTATCAGAGAAGAAAGATAAAAAAAAATATATTTTCTAAATTCTAACGAAAATAGAAATCGAAAGAAATAATAGATTTCTTCGAATGCTCCGCGATAAAATTACAGGTCACAGTAATGCGGCAATAAATTGTTATTTAAGAAACATGTGGACGCAAATTGGCCGACGGGCAGGGTGAAATTTTGCACGTTGAGTTTACAATACGTCACTGGCTTTTGATCAGACCACGAACTCGTGGCGTAACTCAATTCTCGTTGAGAGCTAGTTAATACACCCTCGATTGCTTGTGTGACCTGAATTTACCCCAAAGTGCCACCTTATATAAGGAGTATTTGCTTGCTTCTATGCGGATGCCAAACCGTTTGAAGGAAACACGGTTCCCTGAATAAATATTAGTAATTCTGCGCTGTCTATTCGGGGCATCGGATTGCGCAGCGTATCATGTATCAATTCCTTTTACGTCAAATGCCAATGAACGACGCGTTTATCTTGTACCGTCATATTTGATATTTCGTATAATGGGCTCAGACACGAACGATAAAAGTCTCAGGGACAGGTATATCATTCGTTATTTACACGAATGATACTTTGTACATTAGGGTGGAACTACTTTATTAATCATTTCGTAAACAAGTATAAGACAATTTATTTTTAACATTAAACGTACCGGTTAAGTGACTGGTTGTAAAATTTGATACAAATTTTACCATTTTTGCCTTTCCTTTTGTTTCTGTTTTTATTAAGAACAATTTATCGTTTAACTTGTTTACTTTTATATATAGTGTTGGTATGTTTAGCGTTGAAGAGGTACGAACTAACTAATTTTTTTATCCTTTATTTTTATATGTACGTACGTAGAAAATGGCAGATTTTTAAATATTGAAGTAGAGAACTATCAGATCCAGTAATAATTAATCCCTGGACTTTAAATTAAATATCACTTTTTTATTATCTATCGTTAACCTTTGGAGTAAGCATGCAAATTTTTTCTATCCCTAATAAATAAATAATTAATAAAATACACTTAAGAAATAAATCATAGGGCAAGGGGTTAATTTCGTTTTCGCAGTAGCTCCATAATAATCTAGACAAGGAAACTTAAAACATTTTATATGTACTGTAAATGTGAAATTAATAACAGCGAATATATTATAAATTAATCTTCATTCATCTCTCGAATAAATAGTTCCAAAATTTTGCCAAAAAGCAACAATAATTATCATCTGATCTGATACCTCCACGAATAAAAATTGTTAATAGAAGTTATTCTTATGAGAGAATTTTGTATATCGCTGCATCTTTTAATAATGTGTTTTCTAATACAGGTTCGAGGTATATGGTTCTTTTGCGGTAAGTATCAATGTACGAGAGAGGGTTCGCATGTTAAGTTTGTATCACATTAGGTGTCCTTTGACTGAAAACCACCGGCAACAGCCCACCTAACTCGATTTTCTTAAAAGCTTCTTAACGTACCGTCCATAAGAGCAGGCGGAGTCGTTTTTTATTCCACGTCGTATACTAAGAAGCATCAAAATACATCAATCAAACTGTGAAAGCACCGGAAGAACGTATTTCTGAGTGTTAACTAATATTCAGCAACGCATGTACGCGCGATAAATAAAAATTTTTATTAAAACGCAACGGCTCTGATAAACAGAGATATTCGTAACGTATAATAAATTTTATTTGGAAAATGTTATATATACATAACAAACAATAAAGAGAATAATGAATAAAAATTGTTATTGCACTTTGAAGTAGAAATTTATACGACTGGTTGATCTGATATTTTATTTCATACGAAGCCTAGACCTAACCAAAACCTGCAAATATATAACATAATATTAATATTAATATTTAATACAATTCTTAAGTCTTCTGAATATTTGCCTTCAATAAGGTATTTCCTTAAGTTGTGTCGTCTTAACGGTTGACAGTTCGATTTCAACGCGTTGATATCGATTAAAAATTATAATGAAGCCAGAGTTGTAGAATCAGCGCCATTATTATTCAAACGACCCTGTCAGTCAGGCAATTATAAGATTAATCTTATCGGGGAATTGCAGATAAACGAATCGCGGATCCAGAATCTTGAAGAAACACGGAGGAGTTGGAATTGAGATTTGGAAGGATTTAATCTTCATTTAAAGGCGAACCTACTGATGAAACTTTTTGGACTTTATCTTTGATCTTCATTTACTGATAATCCCTTTAGCTATAGACCCTTTTAAATCAAGGAGATTACCCTTTGCGCTGCGAAGTAAAGCGGTGATTTCGATGCTGACCGCTTTTAATTGTATTTGGGAATTTCACCTATACTAGGAACGTGTCGTTAACCATCGTGGAAAGTCAATTATTTTTCTGTCACGTAAATTGCACTGCACAATATCAAATTAATACTATCCTTTGAAATATCGTTTAAAGTTAAACACGTGTGAATATTGTGTTACGGTCTCCTTCGTCGAATTTATATACAATGTTTACATTAATACTACAAATCGAATGTAAAGTAAATTGAGAACCGAATAAAAATTATATTAAAATCAAAGTAAACTCTTTTGATATAAAATTAGGAATTTATAACTTTCTAATTACAAGTTAAGTTTTGTGCAACTACCAAGGATTTTTCTCTGTAAAATCAATCTAATTACAAATAACTAATGCCACAGAATTTCGATTGATTTCAACAAAAATGAAAATCATGTGAACAGTGAAACTACAGTAAATGGAACAGAATAGGTTTATTAGATTTGTTCTAAAAGTAAATACTTAAGTACAATATAAAGTAATAATCCACTTTTCAGTGAATTTATATTATAATTAAAATTTGTGACATAGCCCGTGTGATATTAATTCCACAAGTCACACGAGCTTTATTCATGCGTACGGATCAATCACAGATCGAGACGTTAAAGTGCCTTTAGTTGGTCTGGTATGGTCTATCAGTCGATCTCCATTCAGATAGTGGCAGGTACATTAACGAACCTAATCAAATGAGGATTCTGACCGCTCTCGTGCTCGTGACTTGACTTATCCTGTCAGGTATGGCGATTGGTGGACAGTGACAATTGTCCATATAGTCCTAATAGGATACGGTGTGGGAATAATCGACCAGTGGAAATTAATATGCCTATCATTGAGCAAAAATTTTCATGATATCACGATGTGAAATTAAATGTTCACTTAACATTAAACTATTTGATTCGTTGCTGTTCAGTTCCTGAAGGGTACGTCTACTTTTTAATAATATTGCTTAAATGTTATTTTATATTGATAATTCTATTCATAAAGCAGAATGATTTCTACGAGTTGGATGTTTAAAACGTTTGAATAATTGTTATAGGACATAGTAATTTTATTGTTTAATAAAAAGAATAGTTGAATTATCTTATAAAAATTGATTTTATTATTTAATAAAAATACAATAATTCAAGTATCAGAAAATTGTGAATGCTAGAAACAATTCTATTCTTATTTTGTGAATATTCATTCTTATAAAACTAATATTATCGAATGTAAAGTATGTTGCAATGTGGATGCAAAGAAGTTCCGCAGTTAAATGAGGGGAATAATTATGTATACATCGGGCACAATTAATAAATAAGTGGAGGGTTCAATACCATTTCATTGTCTTCCTTAATTAGCTCGTAACCTGGTTTCTCTGATCTTTCCCTAATAAAATTATGAACGAGCATCCGATAGCGATATTACTCTTTTGTCAAAGGATAATTGAAATTTATAAAACAGGAATCTTGCGCGCCTGAATGAGCATGAAATAGATAACATTAACGAGGCGATATAATTGCCCAATCTTTAGGAAACCTTACGCTTCTTAACGAGAGATGAGAAAAGTAGGAGGATAATGAAACCTGATGCATAAATCTCTATGGTCCCCGTAAAATAAACTTTACAATGATGAGATATGAATGGATTTTGTTGAATACCCGATATATTTTACGTAATGCATGTAACGGTTTCGCGTAGCGCAATTTATACGCTCAATTTTTATTTTCAGGAACACCGGTCGACTTTTCCGGTACACAAGAAGAACAATAAATCATAAAACCTGAAAATGAAGGATCATGCAGTCGGGGCAAGGGCGGGTGATCGATTACTGCTTGGATCACTTCCGCGACAGTGAAGAGACTCTGTCTTCCGATGAAATAAGCATTTCCTGTATAATAGTATCATTTGTAAAGTACACGTGAAAGCAGTGCTGAAATTTCAATGGTTCTCTCAGATAAATGAGCTTCTGTACACAGAAATTTTTTGCTGTTAATATTGAAGATGAACTGCAGTTTTTCATGTATCCGCAGCTTATAGGTGAATAACATAGAAAACCTTCGTAGAGGTTCTTTTTTACATAATTACAATACCTTCTGAAACTATATAAAAAAGAATATTTTATTTTCTCCGAATTTTATGATCTTTCATTGTGGAATTATATTTTGTATACAATTCTGTACTTCGCTCAATAAACACTTAAAAGCAAATCAATCGACTACTAAGAAAATCAGATAAATCACAAGTCTTAAGGGCACAATATCATCACCTTTATTCTTTCAATTACTTAATCATTCGATTTCCACCTTATAAAATTAAAGTTATCCACCAAACCTCCCCAAAAATCTAATTTTCAGATCACGATAACATCTGCAAGGAAGCAAAAATATAACGAACTAAAGGAAATATATGTAAAAGAAATCTAAAATTAAGCGTTGCCCCTAAACACTCCGATATTCCGCATAAAAATTTATAGTCCACTTTGACAAAGTGAATCTTCAGCACGCGAACCTAAGACACCTTTCCTCGTTCCCACGATTAGCAGAATGTGCTGACGCACTTCGAGCAAATAATTTCCGAATACTCCTTTCAATCACCCTTCCGTGCGGAGTATTCGTTACGGAAGACACTCGATAGGATGCCTCGAGTAGCTAAACCCTTTTTTCCCCAGTTCCAACCCCTTCCAATCCTTTCTCTTCCCCTCTCTTCCTTCCTCCTCGCCCACTCTATTCTATTCATCTTAGGCGAACGCACAAAACTGGGGTGAGAAACGGAAATAGGGACACGTTGGTGGCTAACTGAAGGGATGAAGCGAAACACGGAGCAACGGCAAGACGGGGGCGGTGGGGGGAAGGGGTGAACGGAAGAGGAGTCATAGCGAGATGGTAAAGAGGAGAAGGGAGTGCACCTAGCGCTGACTTCGCTCATAATACCATAGAGCCGTTAAAGCTCACAGACATGCGAGTACTCCGCCTACTCGAGTCGTGCTCCACTCTTTTCTAGTGGAGGGCAAGAAGTTACACCCCGCCGAGAAGTTCGTTTCTGCAATCATGGACTTTCACGTAACTACGTCCCGCTACGACTGTGTTAAGCGACTGCACTTCAGAACCGCCTCGAAACTACTTCGTTGATGCCGGCCCAATCGAAACCGTTCCGAATACCGAATTCCGCGTACGTAAGCCGCGGACGTGCATAGAACCGGTTCGACCGAGGAACGTTTTTCGGGCTCGATTCAATTCGGCGTGTACGTTGACCGATTATGGATAACCCTTTTGTCCGTGAATGTGTATCTTTTCCCTAAATCAGTGAGAGCGCCGAGAATAGCTGATTTCAAGTGGAATTGAAGCTTTTCAGCGAAAGAAATGAATTGTTTTAAGATTTGCTGCGTATATTTAACAGTAGAATTACCAGATGGCTCAAAACGATCCATTCCTGAATTTTTCTTTTACTATTATTGAAAAAATAATAGATCCTGTATTTCCATGAACTTTCGAGAAACATTATTTCCCTTTTCCAGTTCGCAATAATCGAACTTCCGTTCAATTGAACATAATTCAAATATCGATTTACTTCTATTTCAAAGGATAAAAGGGTGTCTACTGAAGATATCTGTCGCGTTTGAGGTAAATCGGATTATCGGATTATAAGATATCAAGCCCGCCAACTCGAAAAATGTCGTTTTGGGAAAAATGCGATAAAAATTTCATGTAGTGTTTCAGAGCATGCGAGAGACTCTTCGTTTTAAAGCGTATAATCTTGTCAGTTATCCGAACACGTGTAAAATACCTTCAGGTCATTTTTTAAAAAGCATAGAATAACTGGAAAATGCAAAAGAAGAAATTTGCAAATAGATTGATATATAATAATATCGATATAAGTTTAAAAGTTAAGAGAAATTGTTTCTGAGATGAATTGTTTCTGTTTCTAAACATTTTTACATGCCAGAGAAAGGCGAAACGTTCTGAAATATTTTGCGAAATAAATGAAATAATTTGCTAATATCCGTTACAGAGTCGAGAAAGACTGTAAGCAGCGAAGAGGTAAGCTTGGAAGTAAAAAATATTCCCTTGGTGAGTGGCCTGTAAAATATAAGATTTACGAGACACGTAGCAAAGATTCTAGTTACATACGTGTACCATTCGTTCAAGTGTGCTGCGCATGAACAGCTTTCCTACCAACTTGTATATTTTCCTTGCCGAGCTCGTTGTGATTTCTACCCTTAGCACGTAGTAAAGTTCTGAGGAAACAGCAAACTCGCGTGTACCTCTATGTACATACGTATTTGTTTTTCCGTTTCACGTGATTTACAACCTTAACGATGGTAACGTAACTTCCTCACGTCTTTCGGAACGCAAAATATACAAAAACTATCGCAAATACGAAATAAATTGTTTGATAATGATTTACGAGAAAGCGGTTTAGGAAATCTGACTTTTATATTAATCAGTACACATGTACTGTTGATATTTTTTCATCTGTGTTGAATGTACGTTTATATATAATGTATAATTATCTATTATGTAGCTAATAATAACTAGAATAAGATTAATAGGAAACCAACATCGTTTAATTACATGAAACTACTAGGATAATCTAAATTATAGTGAATGGTGAACGTTCGAATGTTCAAATTTACATTTTGATTTAACAGTTTCGTACAGCCAGTATTTTCTAGTGTGTACGAGTATTTAACAACTAATCAACACTGAACCCGTGAACGTGAAATATCGTGCACATATGCAAATTACGGGACACAGATTATATATTCACGTAATATATATTTCTCACACGCCGCAACGTCAGACTTCGGGGATGCAGGAGCTATGTGTGTACTTTACACTTCGTATCTCGAAATCCAAACGACAACTATGCAATGCTGGCGCATGTTGCCTTGCAATTCAACAAATACACAACAAACATTTAGGCAAGACAATTAAGACGTAAACAGTCTTTATCATATTACGAGTTCGTGTGATAAATCCAACATGAAACTTCGTAATTGAGCAGATAATACATGAAGTATGAATTATGTATCAGTTACTTATTAATAGAATTAAAAATTTATACTGTTTTAACTAGTTAAGCTACGGTGAGAAACATTTTGGTTCCTGACCGAGTTTCTAACAAGAGTTACGTGCATTTAAGACATAAATAAACATAAATGTAAGAAAACAATAATATTAACATTAAACGTACCATGAGTTTTAAAACTTGATTTAAAATTTTGCGTGTTTCTTCGTTCATTTAACTTTATATCAATTCCTATACTGTCCGATTAATCGGTTACTGATTTCTGTTTTTCTTTCTGTTTCTGTTCGCAATAGAAAAAATGTATCTAACTTTACCTTTATTTTACAATCATTAATTTGATTTATTGCGGTAGGAATAAGTATGTATAAAGTGTCGGTACATTTAGAAAATAATAGTTGTTACATCAAGAGAATAATGTGACGTTAAAATTAAAATTTTAATGATAAAAATTTCATTCTGGGTCGAACTAATTTCTTATTTTTATGCTGTTGTCAACGCTCGATAGGACTAATTCGTTTAAATCAGTGGAATCGTCATTTCGCCAGCAGGGACACCTGTTACATGATACTATTCCTTATTTGCAACGAATATTTACTTCCGATCAGCCCTTCCTCGTCGGGGCGAGCGTGTGTTGATAGAAATGTCGTCAGAAAATGTAGGGCGTGGTTTCGATATGTGCCAACGTCAAATACATCTTGAATATCTCCGAGTCTTACTTTGGACTCGTTGAATACCTCCGAGACTTATATTCAAAAAGATATCAGCGTTGCGAGTCAAGTGCAGCTGTGCGTTCTGTTGCCGTAGTACATGCACTTGACGCGTGAGAGAGTAGGAGCGAAGAAGGTTAAAAAGTAGGGAACAAAAACTTTTCAACGCCACATGAAAGATTTACATACTTTCTCATCCCTGCGACGAAAATAGTCGCGTTTATCCTTCATTACTGCGCACGGCGCCATAGAGCTGTGCAAATTCTGCCATGAAAGGACTTAAGGGAAATGATGAATTTTTAAAATATTTGACATGTTTACGGAAATTTTGTTCAGCTGAAGCTGGAAATATTTAAAGAATTTATCGCCACGCTGTGGGATAGTTTGTATACGTACGTAAATTGTTAACGGTTTATGAATAGTATTATTGTTTTATTCGTGATTGCTTGTATCATTGTTTTTTAAATACCGAATTCAGTGACACTTATGAATACAGTTTAAATAATATCCTTTTATTTTCATAGAAAGGTGAATTTCTCTAATACTACTAATAACAATAATATTGAATTAGTAATAGAAAATAGCAGGCTTTAAAAGGACAAGGATTATATTATAAACTAAAGTATACTTTCTTTAGATAGATGAAACTTCTCAATTTATGAAAACCGAACACTTGCGATTAAAACATACACACTCATCAATTCGAAAAATTCCAAGTACCAACGAAAGAACGCTTCAATCTTGAAAATATCAATACATCAAGGCGACCATTTTTTTCTGCATGTTCGGAAGCACACAGTTCCGTACTTCAAATATTCAATCCAGTAGAAATTTTAGAGAAGTAGCATTGCTTCCGAAAAAATGGAAAAAGGTGATAGACAAATAAATGGATCAAAAATTGAAATTAAAAATACTGTGCATCTGTTACGGAACAATAAAACGAAAGAGACTTTCCCGACAACCTAATACATCTGAGTCTCGATTTACGCGAATGAGAATCGCGTAAATAGAGTCTATCGGTACAAGAGAAAAAATATAGAGAAGACATTTCAAGCATTCAAATTTCGCGCGCTTCTAAGGCAGTGCTTCTCAAAGGATGCAAAATGTTTCATTCTGCAATTATTAAAAAGATAACAAGCTTCTCTGAGAAATTATCAAAGAAATTGATTTAGCAGCCACGCTGAACTGTAAATCAATTAAAGTCTCGATAGACTCTTGGAGTTTCTACAGAAAAATTTCGAAAAGTCAATTGAACTGTTGGTAGTTTCAGTGTTAAACACTGTTGAACAATGTGTTAAATCGCTGCCTAAAAAGGGGAGTCGCGTTGAAATGCGCCACGCGAAAGGGCCGAGTGTGTTCTTCCGATTGAATGCTGTTCGGAATCGATCTCGCCGGAAAGGCATTCGGCCGTCTGAAATATTAATTTCTAGATCGCTAAACGGCAATCAAGGGCACGCGATTAACTGACACGCGATGCCGCATCTGTTCCGTTGTAATTGTTGACACAGGTCGCAAGCAAGCGAGCTGGGGCGGGGGCAAGGGGCAGCCGGTCGATTTGTCAATCGGGCAAAACATCATCGGGGAATCGTTAACTGCGAATTTGGGTCATTGCAAAGCCGTTCTTGCTATACGGCTCAGCAGAGGTTCTGAATGAGGGCGAGGATTGGCGAGAGAGGCATAAGCCGTTGGAAATGAGCAACGACAAGCGTTTTAAAGCGCGGTTCGAAACCTCCGGAAAGGAAATATTACGGCAGTCTACCCTAATAAGGGCGCGCCACTTCGGTCGCTCTCCTGTCGGGGGGTGTATACCTGTTGCCGTGACTCTATTAATAGTTCCAGTTGATAAGAATCTGTTATGACCACGATTCGAAGTTGGAAATAGTTCCAGCGACCGTAATGCTTCTTTCGCTGGAACTTCGAGCATTTGCATGGCGAACGCCGGCGGTCGTTGTTCGATTTAAACGGCGATCAAATTTCCGTTGTTTAACGCTAGAACTACTGTAACAGTGAAAACGACTGGTTTCAGTCTTCTTGTTTTGCGATTCTTGTTGCTCTGAGGTATAATTGATGACATACAGATTGATTACGAATATTTCATTTGAAATCGGGAGGATTGAGTAATATGTAAGCTGCTCGTTAGCGAAATCGATTGATTCCACCTTCTGAGTTTTTTTAAGATTTATTTTCAATCTTGTTGGGTGTGAACTTGTACTTTTAATATTATTAATATTGTAATTATTATTATAATAAGATATATATACATATTTTTTATTATTATTATACTAAGATATAATTTTTTAAAGCGCGGTACTTTTCCAAATAATTTCCAACGTTCTGTAACAAATTTGTATTGTCATCTCCAGCATGACCTGTGAGAGTCAAGGGTTAAACGCTTAGTTCCAGCGTTAATCTCGCACGAAAGCGCTAATATTTTGACGGCTGGACTCTTGTTTTTCTGATTGGGAATTTTGTATATTTTAGAAAGAGTTATTATGGGGACGAAGGGAAGTTTGGAAAGTAAGCAATAAAAGAAAAATATCGTAGTCTGGAATATAGAAATGCTGTTTACAGTAACATGACTCTATTGTCTTTCATAGATATTATATATTAAATTTTGACAAGTTATACGTTTCTCTGATTTTGTATTTATGAGATGTGTTCGTTACATTTGTACGCGCACTGATATTTTGTTAATATTATATTGATATTTCGTATTTATTACTTGTAGCTTCTCTTGTGCGTGTTAAACATATTTTATAATGTACTTGTTGGATAAAAATATATTTTCTGTCGTACTACTTCTGAACAAATATTTTATTAATATAAAAGCAGGAAAGAATGCGTTCGTATAAAGTATTTGGCGATTGTGTTGGTCAGTCCATTTTTCGATTGCACTTTTCAAATTTCAATTTCAGTTGTTCAAGGATTCTTGAATAATTCCTGTACGACTGTTTACAGTTTCAGATATGATGAAGTGACTCTTCATATGGTTGCAATTTTTGGTTTAAATTCTTTGTGTGTATTTTGATGTATAAATTTATACAAATTGAATAAATTCTTTCCAATATACGACCACTGAGCAATATTAGATTTATTTATTCGTTGGAGTTTAACGATCAGTTATTTTAAAACCCGTTGACTCTCGTTAAAATATATTTTATAACTTTTACACAAATTTCATCAAACATTCATTCCGAAAAGTTTGGGAACTCACCAATTTCAGCCAAAGGTTCGTGATGAGAAGTTGATTCTTCTCGTCCTGAAACATCAAAAACATTTATCTCGTTAATTCATACAATTATTCAGTGTTTTATCAAAAGCAAACTTTAGCTTAATAATCTAATATCAAAGAAAGTTAAGAAAAACATGTTCCATGCCATCAGAAATACGAGTATCTAACCCTAAAACAACCATACCTAACTTCATACTTCATCAATAATTTCATATCTCTTACCAAAATATAGAATTTATTGTATCTTTATTTAACGAACTAATTGAACTAAATTATATAGCTTATAAGTATCTTTAAATTAATTTACATAAACCATCTGAATACTTAAGATTTCTTATATGATTTACTTTTCACCTTCTCCCACAGTGATCCAATGAACAACATACCACTGAGAAAATACAATATTCAAACTATTAATTAATATGTAAATATCAATTCTCGTAGATCATTCTCCAAAGTTAGGAATGAAAGCGGAATTTATATTTTATAAATAATAGAAATAACATAAAATCTATATAAAATTCATTTTTTATGCTCCATGCGTTTGCATTTGTTTTATAAGATATATTCGTACTGTGTAAACGTTACACAAATACTGTTCAAGTCGAAAATCCTAAGGCACGTCAGGTAACATTCATGCTCAGCAGTGTCACCCGAGCGTCTCGCATTCGTGCTGTCTCCGTTGATGCACTGCTCGAGTATCTCGATTTCGTTTCGCCCGACGTTCAAATTGTTAAACGTATCACGTAAAGCAATAGGTTCACGGTGTCGTGCCGAATCGCATTCTTTCTCCTATTACAATCGTCTTTCTTGCATGGAAGAGTTATAGCTATCGCATCTCGGATTTGAAATCTCAAAAAATTATTCAACAAGAGAAATATAAACTATTTTGTAAATCATTTGAAACAAAGATGCATGATTATAAATGAAAATTATATTTCGGTCGATTTTGATTTAAATTTCACACAATTTTCACACAATATCAAAGACATGTTAGACTTCCTTGATTATTAATAAGATAAAAAATATGTTCACAAGTGCATAAAGGAGCGATACATCAAGTGAGACACGTGACGAAGATATTACACCGAGTTTAATAAATACAAAGATATTATTCATTTCTGTTCAGTAGAAATGAAACTCTTTTTTCCTGTTGTGAATATTTAATCTTCAGAGTGAACGTAGATTCGCAATTAACATGAAATTCCTTCAGAGGATTATTAACGACGAAGTAGCTTCTACAGACGTAATTCCGGAAGAATGAATATAATTAATTGACGTTTCATTAAACTTCTGTAATTATCTGAAATAATTCTATTTTAGTACGAGTATAAATTCTCAGCGTTTCAACACATCGCGTACATATAATTTACAAAATAATTTTTCCCCGTTGAATATCGTGTAATAATACATCACTGTTGTCTTGAAAAAAATTAATTAATCAGTTCGCGTAAAAGTTAGTTCTATAATAGTTGTAGCAAAAAGAAAAAGATTTCCGTTGCCCAGCCCTTAATTTCCCGCTGTTCGAAACTGCGCAAAATGCATAATTTTTGTGTTCAACGCCAAGAGAGAATCTATATAGATTGCTGCAAAAGTTTGAGGAATCCGTCGCTCAGTTTGTTATTTTCGTGAAGTTTCACATTTTTAAATTTAGAAAATGCCAACACAATACGATGGAAGATATATCAACGTCGGAGGAAAATATTTTGAAAAACAGTAAAACCATTCGTTCTGAAAATAAATAAAACTACCAGACAGGTCAAAATTTCCAATTCCTGATTTTTCTTTCTGCGATTATTAAAAATATAACAGACATTTCTCTGAGAAATTCTTAAAGAAACTGGTAGGACAATACGCAAATTGAATTGTAAATCAATTAAAGTCTCAATAAACGCACCCTTGAAGTTTCTACAGAAAAACTTGAGAAAATCAATTCAACTGCTCGGTAGTTAGTGTTAATTTTCCCAAATTTCCTACCAGGTGCGAAATTTGATCCCGTCCATTACGAATAAGACGCGCATTCGCGTGTGTTTCATATTAAAATCTGAATGCGACGATAATAACACAGAAACTTTCTAAATGGCCATCTCGGGTATTCCCACATAAATTCCATTTAAAATTTCATTTAGAAGGGACGAACGGGTACGTTCCTGTAATGCCGGTATCCCATTAACTTTAACCAGCACAATGCACTGTGAACTTTCGTAATCATTTTTTCCTTTCAGCTTTGCCGCCGTCCCGCCGAAAAAAAGGAAAGGGAGAAGGGAAGTTCATTTGTGAGGGAAAGCCGCCCTCCGTTTTTTCGACAGGGAAATTTCGCGACGGAGAAATGCAGCCCTCGTCTTCCCCCCTCGTTATCTTATTTATCGAGCCCGGTCGGGATTACTAACTGGGTCGGGGCAATTAATAAAACGCAATAAGCTCGGTAACTCTGTCTTTGCCGGGACCAGCGGCGAGCAGGAAAGAAAATCTCGGACGGTCGTTAATAACGACGAAAAATAGCCCGGCTCGAGGCTACCGCCGCTCAGATATCATTCAGCTTCGACAATTACCTTGTAATCATTTAGCGAATTCCGCGGCGATTTATGATTCGCTTCTCCGCGGATTTCGGACGATCGCATCAATCACGCGAACCAATTACACCGGACTGTCTACATGGTAGATACAGCGGGCGTATTTTATCCTTTAGTACCCAGCTCTTGTACCCTGATTTTTTTTCTGTCACGAATTGTTGATGGCTCGTCGATTAAAGTGACACTCTCGCACGGCGCTGAGTTAAGGGTAATAATATTTTTAGGAGACTGTGGATCTGCGAATTTATGTTTTTAAGATTGTTGGAGATTCAGAAGTATGTTTAGTTATCAACGGAACTTCGTAAGTTTGAGAAACCGTTGATTGCTCGTTGATTAAGGTGACAGTTTTACGTGACGCAGAATTGAAGGTGATGATTGGGATTTATGAATAGAAATATATTGTTTAAAATGTAGCATAGGATTTTTGGAATTTTAATTATTATGTAAACTTCTATTAAAAATGTAAATATTTAATGAATTAACACATCCAAAGTTTAATTCAAATTCTTTCAATTTACTTTTTACAGCTAATTTCGATTGAGATATATTATAATTTTCATTATAACTGAACTCGATATTCTTCGATACAATGGTGAAAGCATAAATGATCATAATGCACAACTGACATTATTTTCATCATTCCGAAACACTATTACACGAATGATTGGGTGCTGGTATTGCCTACTAAAGCAGATTACAGAGCGGTTGAACAAAACTTAAGCTCGGCTTAGCGTTTAGTTTACCGCTGGTTCAGTATCCGCAGTAGTATAAGATTTAAATTGACCCTAAGCTCCCTCTTGTGTATAATGATTACACTGCTACAATGCAGTGTAGATGAGCATTAAAATTAATAGAACACTTGAAACATTAATAGTTGTGATATTCTATCGAACTATGCGGCTGTTTCGGTTTAATTTCGAAACGAACATGAGAAATTAATTTCATTCACAATGAGTGGATGAAATGAATGAGTGAATTTTAAGATTTCGATGATCCGAATTTACTTAAAAAATACTTAAAATATTTTAATCCCTGCAAACCGAACGAAGAAAATAAAAAAGAATTGTATAAATTAAATTTAACTATACAAAATAATTATGAATTAATCAACCAAGAACACAATACTTATAATTACTACTGAAAACCATTATAAGAAAAATGTATTCTTCTTCTGTTGTACAATAAATTAATCTTACGAAGGTACTGTTCAAAATTCGAAATATAAATTTATTATTATCTTATCGGTGTGTATACACCATGAAACAATGTGACATCTTATTGATCACAGTAGTAATCCCTACTATTTAAAATATAAAATTCATCAAACTTATATATTCCGTAATTAAGAAATCCAACAAATAAATAAATTTGCTATTCACCCCTTGCCTTATGTCATCGAGTCAGATTCGATAAAAATTTCACATTGAATTTAACAAAACAAGATCTTATTTCCTTTTCTCCAATATAAATTAAATATCACTTACTTATTATCAATCGTTAACTTCTATAGAAAACATAGAATGAACAATAAATTCTTTTTCTGCTGTAACAGATTATTCACCATAAAGTATCTTGATCAAGCAGAATTGCGAAAGAAATCATAGGTCAGGGGGTTAATTACAGAATGAATATGAACACTTCTTTTCCATCCGGGATGTTCAGTATGTGTCGCCCTATCTCTCTGCTGATTACAGCCATTTTACGGTGGTTTCCTCCGTTGACCCGTCACCATATATCGCGAAGTTAACAATTGGTGCTTCATCCTACTTCACGACGTCGAGCGCGGATGTTTCTGCTGTGTCGGTCCATTCCCTGGAAAACTACGCAGGGGTAGATATCCGGCTTATCCTTTCACCTGACTACGAGATAAACTGTTTTTCGATAATTG
The DNA here is from genome assembly GCF_051020985.1 of Nomia melanderi. Lineage (NCBI taxonomy): Eukaryota > Metazoa > Arthropoda > Insecta > Hymenoptera > Halictidae > Nomia > Nomia melanderi. Next base: position 11,021,004 of record NC_135012.1, on the reverse strand, counting down.
GATCTTATCGTTTGCTTTCACCTCTTTCAATGGGCCCGCGGAAACCATTCGAAACCCCGGTTTAAATCTTTGCGGCTGCACCCAACGGTTGCTGCATAATTTACCATGTCGTTACAACTTCTCATCCCTATCGGGATTTTAAACTTCACACGTTGCCTGCGGCCACTTGCGATCACTTCACCCTTTTGTTCCTGAATATGTATATTTTTGATATGAATTTCTTTATCGAGACTTACGGCTGCGCAATAATCAGCTAAAACACATGTATCGCTGATTAGGATTTTAGGATTAGCGTTTAAGATTTCAACTAAAAAAAGTAAAGAATCAATCGAGCGCACTGACGATAAAATTTCAAAAAGTTCGGAAATTGGAGTTAACTGGTTTGGCCGATGAGCAGCTAGAGAAAACTGTTTGGAACAGACTATCATTTAGAATTTCTAATTATACAGTTACACTGGATGCACATGTTCGAAACAGTTAATGAAACAATTCAGTATACCGTAAGCAGCTTTGTCACACACTCACGGGAACCAGGCACATTCACTTGATCCCATTTACCTAATCCACACTGGATGCGCGTAGTTAAATGTAATTGCAACTCATGTACAATTAAAAGTTGAACGTTATTACGAAAGGGATAAACAGATTAAATGCATGCTAAGAAACAGAAGTCGTTCAAGATATTCACACGAGTTTTGAACTGATGCGAAGGGATGTTCGGCTGGTTTCGCTGCCATCGCATCGCGTGACCATTAATTAAGCATAGCATTGTACAGTTGCACCGCAGGAGGTGTTCTGTGTTCTTTAATTAAGCGAAATGAGTCCCATTACTGTTGCACGGTGGAACTTTCAAATTCATTTAGGGAACGACCGCCAAGCAGACTATTTATCTATATTTGTCTGGAGATAAAAGTCCCGGAAGATCGCGTGTGAACAGGTAGAGCGTGTTTTCTCGCATTTCACGTCAACGCTGCCTAAAGAAGATATTATGCTTGTAACTTGTTGGTGTGCCTGTGTGGTATGAGCGAGGATGAACACGTCTGCAAATGGCCGTAACAAATCTTCGGGAGTATCCCCACGAATAACCTCGAAAATCAACAGTTCTTTCTCTAACCCTTTGCACTGCAGAGGCGTCTATGAGTCGCCAATTAATTTGACACAGTACAATTGTGAAGCTTGATATTTAGTATTAAATTTTGTACAATGCATCAATATGTGAAATACTGAAATGAAATAGTTTTCGTAGTAAGATCGGTTTCAGAAAATGTTGAGTATTTCCAGTGGAAAACTTCTGGAGTGATAAGGGTTAATCTCTTTATTACCCTATCGTATGGTATCAAACTCTTTGTGAATATTTTAAATTGAATTTGACAAATTTAAATGTTACTTACTTTTTTGATTATATATGTATATTTAAATTCTCCCTTTCTAATAAATCCAAGCTAGCACCAAAACAACCATCAGATAATATACTACACTCATCGATTTAACCCAAAAAACAAGGGACTCGATTATATAATCCCATTCACAAAATTCCAATCGAGAAGCCGTAGCGGAAGTCGTCGCGTCGCGCGCAGAGACATCGTCAACATTACACTCGGCAGATAAATGTCGGCTCCTCGAAAATTTCGAGTGACTTAAGACTTCAGCGCGAATCAGCATTGCAAATTTCATAAGGAGTTGCGAAACTCTGATACCCTTTCACCTGACCGCAAAACGCTCGAGCGTCGAAAGCGTGTTGTGCCGCGGAACGGGGATTTCGACGTTAAATCAATATCCGGCGTACGAAGTAAGCGATGGAAACGAGGATAAATGAAATTTCTGTCGCTCTACTAAAATTCTTTGATGCTTCTTTCGCGACCTCTCCCCTCCCTCCCCTCTCTCCTACCTTACCATCGCTCTTTTTCTCTTTCGCTCTCTTGTTATTTGGACGTGGTCCAACGTGTCCCGCTATTTCTTCTCATCCCGAGTCTTTAGAAATTTTCGAGCGTCCTAAGGCAAAGACTTGGAAGTTTAACGAGATGGTGACTTCAACATCACCGCACGTTCATCTTCGGGTAATGAGAGAGAAAAAAGTTTGACCACGACGTGCCGGCACGGATCGCCGAGAATTGCCCGCGCTGCCAAGAACTCTGACAAACGAAAAACTCGTTTATCTCTCGCTTCGCTTCCTGCGCTTTTTCTGGTCACTTGGCAACGCCGGGGACCGGCCTTAGGAGGCCGGTTTTGCCGCCGATGCAAATTGATAGGAGCGCCTCGCGTGGACCGCTGAACCTTGGCTTGTACGGGGCATGCGCCGTACAATTTATACGTGGACGCCTGTAAATTACACTTTTCCTTCTAGCCCAGTAATTACCGCTCATTAACCAGTTAAGGTAAAAGCACCAGTTGCTCAGTTAAGAAAATTTCCTGCGTGAACGACAGTAAACACTTGATTCTGTATGAAACAGAGATTCTCTGCGTGAACATTCTGTTTGAACTACTTACATTGTGTGACGAAGTGAATCTTTTCGAAATAGTTATATTTTCAAAATTTTATACACAGTTTTTATTTTTTTTTATGGACATATTTAATTCTAAATAATCTCAATGATTAGTAATTATAACCACAGATAATTTTAAACAGCTCTGATGGAAATGTTTATTACGTTTAAATGATTACATTCCTATGATAATGCTTATGTTCTGATATGGTGTAAGATACTGTATAAATTATCAAATCAATTTTTAAAAACATTAAATTATTAAACAAATTGTTTCATTATATATAACATGTAGTTCAGTATGCATTATGCATAACAGTTATAATAAAAATTTACATTACCAAGTCAAAACAGATTTAAAATAAATCTATCGATTATATTAAAATATATTACTACATTACAACTATAATATACATAAAATAACCGTATTAAAATAATGTTATTCAAATGATCTGGAATTATTCTTATGTCCAGATAAAGAGTAATTTATTCTATAAGTTGGAATTAACTTTTTGTCGTCAAGACATATTAAAAAGTAAACAGTACTAAACAGAGGTTACTAAATTAGTAAATCAATTTTAAAACAAACCAAATTATTAAACAAGTTATAGTTTTGTGTATAATATGCACTTGTATTATGTATAATAACAAATGTGTACACTAATAAATTATATCATTAAATCAGTAAAAATTTTAAATAGCATGAATGATAGAAGATGTTATAGTAGAATAAATGTCTCTACTCTCAGATCAACAAAAAGCATTTTAATATTAAAAAGTAGAATTCGAATCCTCTGCGTCCAGCGATGTGCTCAGATCACTACGAATTTACGGAATCGGGAAGAACGTGCAGAATTTGTTCTGGCGAACGGAACATCGCCGCAAGAGCATTGCGGTCATTTCAATCACCGCCCACAAGATCTGTAACATGCACCGGAGAACCTTGATATCGCCAATTGACACGTGTACCTACTCCTTGCGCAGTTCTCCGTGACCTAAATTATTATTCTTCCTGGTTAGAGGAATTCATTCTTTATCGGACTCGCATCGATCCCAAGAAATATATGGTACCACTGAACGACACTGGCGTAACCGCTAATTGCCAGTTACACGTCTTTCCCCAAGAAATATGCAGATTGCTTCGTTATTAGTTGCACGGACAATAAGGTTGTAATTCGCGATTAATAAAGTATGCAAAAGTCAAAGATAAATTTGTTGGTAATCAGCATTTTCTGTTACCCGAAGATTTATGTAATATCCGTATATTTGCTTAATTTGTGTTTAGTAATTAATGAATAAATACAGTCGATTAATAAGGTACACGTATGGATGATTTAGGATAAAATTATAGACATTTTCTGTTACCTGGAACTTTATTTAATACATGAGTATTCCTGCTTAATTTACATTTAATAATTAATGATAAATAAATGCTGAAATAATTCTCGATTAATAAGGTGTATACATGGATAGTTTGGAATGAAATTCTTGTGAATACACGTTTGCTGCGTTATTCGAAAATTTGTTTAGTACGCGAGTATTCGTCCTTATGTTACACCAAACGAAACAGGTGCATAATGAACGGCTATGTTCGCCGAGTTCTATTCAATATCATGTGCGCCCGAAGCATATTCAAGTTCAATTTTCTTGGGAACGGGGATTTCCATTCAGGAATCTCATTTCAGATTTTCGATTTACTTTTCCGTGCAGAATCATCTTCTTGTTCATTGTATCGTCCATAATGGATCACGTAGGATATATCGCGAATATTCACACGGAGAAGAAATTTTTCGTTACTTTCAGCGCTGCGAGATCTGTTACATATTTTATTATTAAATCTTTCAACTAAATTGCATACTGCATAAGGACTCCGTGACGTCGAGAGTCTCGTAAATAATTTATATATGTTCTAGATTTTTATGTCATTATATTTCGATTATTGCGTACACAAGAATTGCACATTATATGCAGTTTATTAACATTTCCTCCAACTTTTTCAATAAAGTAATGGATTCTTATAAATATTCTTATAAGTATATTTTTTAAATTTCACGTCAAGAGAGTTAAATAGTAGTTAGCATCGGTTTTGTGATTTGCAGTCTTAGAATCAGATTAATTTATATGCTACTAAACGTGACTTTAGAACGAGAGTCACAGTATAATAGAACGAAATTTGGCGGAAACGACACTTGTAAGTTATCGAGTGAAAAAGTGAGACCGGAATCCTACGTAATTTCCAAATCAATGGGTATTGCCTCGCAAAGCCGTCAAGTCGACTTTGCAAGGAATTTGTGACTCGAATCTTTTGAAACTCCTGCGGCGGCTTGAATCGCAAATTCGTCTCCAGCACGCCGCATATTCGACTCGCCGTACCGCTGAATACATATAGGGGATGTCTCAGAAACATGGATCATTCGGAACGACGTTCTTCGCACAAATATAAATATAAAGTGTATTTATTAGCTTCGAAGTTCAGGACTTTTTTCTGAGACGTTAACAGTTGAAAATTCGAGGTTCAAATTTGTATAATTCAACTTATTCGTATAATCAAAAAAACACAATGTTATCATATAGATAAATGATAATATGAATATGATATGAATATGAATAATATTTAAATATTTATTTTTTATTGTTCTTAACGTTTAATATTTTTATTTTTATTTTTATTAATGTGTTAGATACACGTATGAAAGCTTTTATGTGTAGACTCTATTATAAAATAACGTAGGATAAATATATAATAATCTCTTTAGTAGTGCATTCACAATTATAAAATAAGTTTCAATGCATCTGTACTATTCTCAACAAAGTATATTTATTATTAGTGCAATAATTAGATGATTAAACATCAGTGCCATCAATTTTTCTAATGTCTGCTAATCCAACATTTCATTCCTATTATTTAATGCACTAACAGTGAAAGATTGTTGAACGGTATATACAGCAGAATAAAATATATTTTTATCAGAAATAAAAGGTAATTCATTTTCATATATAAATCCTTGCGATATTCATGTATTCGGTAATATATTTTAATTACGGTGATTAACCACCATTTGTACGTCGCGGTCACTTCAGTCTTCGCAATCAAAATGGATTAAAGCGTGCAAAATTAATTCGATAACGGAAACATATCGGTACGCGGTTCGAAGTCAGTATAACGAAAAATGATAGTTTGAGTAGCTGCGTTCAGTCCCGCAGTTCCTGTAACACCGGTACAAGATTTATGACAAGGCGAAATACGAATTTCGCTTTGCAGGTGGCTACACGCGTGGTTGTTCCCCAAAGCGTTTCGCCGACCGTCAGTAACCTATTGTGACCTACCCGACGGTAACTCTGGCCAAAGATAGGATTTACACGTGAGCATCTTTTTTGCGAATCTGCAGGAAAATCTTCTGACAGTAACATCTGGCGACCACATGTTGCGAGTATTACGGAAATGAAACGTATTCGTCTTAGTTCTTGCCAGTCAAAAGTCAAAATATCGCTGCCCCTCGAATTGAAACAATTATACGCATTGTTATTGTTAAACTGTGCGTCGTTACGTAAATTCAAATTTTTAAGAATATAATTAGAATGGTGCAATTACAATGGAAAATAGTTTTCACAGAAATATTATAAATTCAAATACGTAAATTCAAATTTTTAAGAATATAATTAGAATGGTGTGATTACAGTGGAAAATAGTTTTCAGAAATACTATAAAAGTCAGTACACTTTGGATATTTTACAGTTTTTCGAATCTGTATAATTTTGCAGATTCAAATTTCCTATAAATGCATGGGTATCTATAATTTAGTTGTTGTGATGCTAGAAGTAAATGTAACATTAAGTAACTAAGTAACTAACTAAGTAACATTAAGTTTTGATACAATTTATTCTAATTGTAAATTACTGACACGTCTGAAGAATACTAGAATGAAAAGCATAAATTACAGAATTCTGGAAACAATATCTGTTCTCATTTGTCAAAATATGGATGTGGAACACTTCACGAATAATACTCGTTCATCGTTTTCAATTATTACGCTTACAGGGTAACTGTTGTTTGATTTAAACATTTTCATTATTATCGTCGGCTTGTTATTGTTCAATAATTATTTAACGTTTACAACGAAAGTTATGGATACATATGGAAAACATATTAAATTATTATATTTACATAGAATGTTGTAGAGATTGAATATTTGAACAATTGAAAATTTGTGTAATTCTAACTTCTTCAGAATTCAAATTAGAATTAAAATACTAACACACACTGGAACAATAAACTTTGGTGTGCCTTACAAAGCAGGCCAACAGTCCATTCTACCTTTATGCAAATGGGGCCGCTTTAACATTAGAAAGACCAACAATAAGCCCTGAAACTTAACAACATATTTGCATACACGATCGTTTAATTCTTTTATATACGTAACATATGTATACATATATAATATTAATAATATATATATTATTAAACGATATATTGTATTTGATATATTATATATTAGATTATATACTATTTTTTCAGAATAATAATTCTTTTGTCTAAACACAATTTTTAAATACGAATTTCGAAGAAGAAAGCAAAGGTAAAACACTTTTTAAATACTTTGATCATGGAAAATAATATATTCCATGTTGTATGTTAATTGATGCTTCGTAAAGTTACATGTTTAAATCTAGAAATGCTTCATACATTCTAAATTTGAGTTTGTCACCTACAACCCTTAACACTCCCTCTTACGTCGACGTCAATTCTCGAGTGCAATTGTTGTAAGACACTTCGGCACCTGCACAAGTTCACAATTTAACTTTGCTTTTAAAGAACATTCTAATTGCCGCAATTAGTTACAAGTATTTACGTTAAAAGTAATCTATGTAGTATATGCTCGAGAACTACAATTAAGCATAAGTATTTTAACACTGAGACTTTCAGCTTAACGCCAGAACTGCCAACGGCAAGCGCAAGTTTCTAAGTATATGAAACGCGCGACAAGTTAAGTGTTAAGTGTGCAACGTTGGACAGGTAAAGTGCAGCTATCCATGCATCGGTAGTATGTCAATATAATATTAACAACATTATTTACGTATCGTACAAAAAGGAGTTTCTCAGAATTTAGAATAATATTTAAAGAAACTGTTATATTAGTAAGTTTTGTTAATAGAAATAGATTATAGAAATAGATATGCTAATAATTTTTGTTAGGAATGGTTACGTTGATGGTTCATTTAATAGAGATAATAATATTAATATTTGTTAATAAAATTTGTTACGTTAAAAGATGTTTTAATAGAAATACTTATAGTAATAGAATCCGTTAACAGAAATAGTGACGTTGGCAGTTCTTTTAATAAAAACACACATGCTAATAGTTAATAGTTTTTATTAATAGAAGTATTCGTAGTATTTGTTATCAGTTGACATTATTGTTCCATCAGAAGGGAATTAACGGAAGAATGAATGCCGGTTATAGGATAACTCTATCGATTTATCGTTGTCCATTTCACAGAAAACAACAGTGCAATACGCTATCAATAAATAAATGCCTCGTTGGCATCGTGCGAGCAGCAGACAATCATTCACGTCGAGAATCTCACCGCTGTCTAAGCGATGCAGAGAATTGTCGATGCTCCGCTGCTGTGGATAAGTGGACGTATTTATATGAAGTGCGTTTTTCAATAAGGTACGTTTCTAAATGAAAATGAAATTAAAAAGGCTCTTCACCTTTTGTCTACCATCGTACTATACACGAAACTCGAATTCAGTATTTATTTCCACTAATTGAGACACAATCTTCTAATAAAAGAACATGTTCTCTGGTTTAATTGAAGATTCAGATATATTCTTGAATTCTCTTTTATAAAAATCCGATCATACCTTTACCTCTTACATATAAGTTGTTGATTCGTAGGCAATCTAACATACCCTTCGAAACAATTGTGTTTTAAATTTAATTATTGAAAAATAACTGTATAAAACTCTATAAATATATTCATAATCGTTTCCTCTCATTATTTCATATAAATTTGCAATTCACATTATATAAACTGAAGCTAACTAGGAAATATAATCATTCCTATTCCTACGTGTTTTTAATATTTTCATTAACATTTCTTTAAAGAAATTAGATGCAATCTGTATCCAGAAATGTTCCACTAGCATTTTCAAACTGCCCTAAGGATAAAGACTGCGCCTAGGTGATTTAAAAGAGTGAACCTTAATCGCGAGAGGGAAATCATCATCGAAATTGCACCAACTCCATTTAGCAGATTAGCTACCAGAGTGAGAGCGTTAGGCCAACTGTTTCTACCAATTCGGAAGCGATTGCAGCCCCCGCAAGCCCAACTTCATCATACTTCATCATCGGATGAGAGTTTCACGTAAGCAAGCATCCTAACAACTCTAATCATCCTAAGCTCAGCTTTCCTGAAAACGTCCCTCGCAACAACCGTCGGCCCAAGAGGCTACTCCTCTCGTCAGGTGTTATCTACAAACAAAACTAGCCTGCCCATGGGAAACGCAAGGTGCGGCATCAATTTCGCCCGTAACACTATTTTTACCAAAGGTGCCGCGAGACACCCTTTATCTTAAAATTATTTTTCAAGCGCAATCATTTTTCAACTGACTTTTAGACTTTAAAAAAGATACAAATTAATAAAGATAATATATATCTTATTAACGCGTAATAAAATCAAACGATGAAGTACATATTCGTCGATACAAAATGTCAAATGAAAAACTAAAGCATAACAAAGAAGAATTATATGTTTATCTGAGAAAATGAATAATTGGTTGTTTTAAGAATTAGTGGAATTTTGAGTTCCAAGATAATGTTTACACTCGTCGAACACAGTTAACTGGTTAGAACGATAGAATTCTAGAAAAAGTGATTGCACATCTAAGCTGATGTGTACTCATCTAGACATGTCGAACAGAAGTATTAGAGGAAAAAGGGAAGAGGGAAATAGAACGACTCCTCTCAGGCAAAAAAGTAAATCAAGTAGCGTAAATGGACGAGTGGGAAGATCGTGGCCCCTGACATACTAAAGATCACGAACTGATACTTCTCCTCTCGACGACCAGCAAGTTCCGTCCGCAAAAACTGCTGCGCGAATCTCTCCAGAGCTTACCGGACTTCACCGAAGATGTCTCTAAGGAGTCCAGTGTCAGTTCCATCGGATCCCGGTTAGAGCCAAGGAATCTGGTACTCCGCCACCCCCTTACACCGTGGGAACGAAGGGAAAATGATGGCTACCGAGGGCCCACCGGACTCTATTGAAGTTTGCGAACAAACATTAGCTTCATCAGGGGCCTACGAGAATCACGATCTCAGCACAATTATCCGAGCGTTGAACATCGGTTCTATTAGAGACCCATTTCATTGAGTTAGGCTATTTGCGTCGTTAAATCGTTCGATTCTCTTAGCAATGAGGAAAGCAGGATTGCAAGCAAGATAAAAACTATTCCTAATTATTACTGCAACTATAAGTGTAAAAACTATCAAATTAATTGTACGGTGTAAGATAACAAAGATGTTAGTGTTTAAAATTTGAGAAAATTCGAAAGTAAATAATGTGGGTAATTTTGCGAAAAATGCAGTCTTTTTAATAGTTTCTTTAATCAAAAACTTTTTTTATCTAAAGTATATCAATATTCTCCCATCTTTTTGGTAGATTCTAATGTTCCTCTTGAATGCATTTATCTCTTACGAAAAATAGAATGCATACAATTAAGAAGATCGTACAATTTATGAGCTTGTCCAGTACATAATTATAAATATCTGTCGCAGTATGTGTCGTTACCGTATAAATTCACACTTGTCTCTCCAGCAGTTGACCGCATAACAATCGGACCTTAAATTATCGTCGACAGTCCGCGCGGTATTTGTAGGACGCGTGCAGCGTTTCTTAAAGCTTTGTGGGTCAGGATGCATTGTTTGTCAGATTGGATGCTGGGGGTGTGTATTGGCAGCGGTATGCACATTCGTGTAACTGCGAAGCAATAGCATAACGTGTTGTAGTAGTCATTTGAGGAATGCCATAACGTCGCGTGGTCAATTTGCATTCTCAGCTATGATAGCGCGGCGATCAAAGGATCAAATGACCTCCATTCTGTGGACAGCGATCCGCCTTCAATTATTGCTGAAATATTTTGAGCTCGTCGTGTCTTGTGTTGCATCGACCGCACCGTCAAAACACGAATTAGGTCAATCGATAAATAACGTCTTGTTTTAAATAAACAGAAATATTTATTGAACGAAAACTTGAAAGTTACCCAAATGATGAAGCATTATGAATCAAATGATGAAGCAAGCAGAATTATTATTTTTTTAACGTGTAACATTAATTTTAACGTTAATTGCAACATCAAGATTTATAGTATCAATATAAGTTTATAGTTTACAATTTTTAAACGAATTTAATATCGCCCTCGAAAATACTTCAATTAATACAAAATTGTTTCTATTAAATTTTCCTGTTTCTAGATGGTTACAGATTAAAGGATATTTTTACTTGAATGTTGTATTGCGTTGACTTGAACTGTCTGAAAACTTGAAGACCGTTCTTAAAATATGTCCACCTAGACAATGTAGGGTGATTCTGGAAACTGGGGCAAGATATGATTCTTATTCAAGCAAAAATGGAGAAAAATGGTGATAGAAAAAGTTGTATATTTCAAGAGAGTCTATGTTGCCAGACTGAAGTTTTACGTGGACTATTTACGATGGAGTCATAATATACAACTGTATGTTACTGTCAAACAAAGCAGTACCTTCTTTTGCATAAAGTGTTTCATCTAGGAATTGCGTGCATATGAAATTTGATTTTATCTTCTACGTTTATAATTGCTACCTTGACAAACGTTGAGCATACCTACTACCATACATTAAAAAATCAATTATTTACAAACTATTGTATTCAATACTTTCATTAATGTTCAACGAACATGAATTTCAAAACAAACACGACTAGTGACAACGATAAACAGCTAGCGTTACGTTCACACAGAAAATGGGAAACTGTTTCTACAATGATCCCTTGCAGACCGTTAAATCTTATTCGAAGTTGAAGCAAAAACTTGTAAATTATTATTAATGGAGTTCTTTATATACAAAGAGATCCTTGGAGCTGAAGATTTGTAATGAAAAAGTTTCCTTATAGCTTTGAGTCACAATGCAATTCTCTGCGAAGTGCATTTGAAGCAGGTAAACTACATAGACAGGCATTTCAACGAAACATGAAGCAGGGAAACTCTTAAAAGTTTACTTTTACTTTAAAGAGTTAAGTAAGGACATCCCTAGGGTGTATTTTTTTAATAGAGTCACATTTGAGCTATTAGTGTGTCAGACAACTGACGTTTCAGTATGGTGATTTCGCTTTCTTCTTTCATGACGATTTGGACATTTTTGTACCACGACAGTTAATTAAATTTGGAATATTGAAATGATGCTGAAACAGTTTACTATCGTTGCTTTTACGATAGTAAACTATAATCATAATTAATTATCATTTGCCGTTATCTTCAATAAGATTTTTAATATTACAGAAAGGTACGCACATTGAAAAGCAATACTAAATTATTACATAACGGATTTTATATATTTATGGTATACGCAAATATAAAAACACTCTGTGAAATTTAATAAAATAATTTTCCTTTCCTTTGGCTAACAAAAAATTGAAATTTGTATAAATGTCTGCTGTGCAGGAATTATTGTTTCAAGATAATACGTAATCAAGGAAATACTTAATGTTTTGATATTTCATTTCCCTTACACAAAATTATTTATTAAAATAAGTTGAACGTGAATTATTTTTATGCTCTATGTTACTACAAAAGTGATTCGGTTATGTTTTTCAAGGTGTCGTAATACCTATATAATTTCACAGAAGAATGAATAGAAGATTCTTCATTCTCTTATTGAATAAAACTGATAATAAAGTTGATTGTTTGATTTTCCAATCACAATCCTGTCTTGAGCCTCAGCCAAGGCGTCCTGTCAATATCGAATTATTCCCGGGAGCCGTGAACTTTGCTTCAGAGACTGTCACTTTAGTTGTACGAAATCTCTTCAATAATTATTCTCGACGAACTGTTAACCCGTTGAATATATGTCAATTATGTAAAATATTATTTCAATTCTCAAATACATATAATTTCTTTAATTTCGATCGACCTATACAGTCTTTGTCATTAAATATATTATCACAGTTATATCTACAATCGATAAGAAAGCAGTAAAGTGCATCTGTGACTTCCCTTTTCAGTGTATTATTTATTTATATATTATTATTGCTTCGAGTTCCTGGTAATATCAGCGACACAAAGCTTCGAGTGCAATGGGCTAGAAATAAATAGTTCAATTCTCTAAAATTCGCAGGATTAACGCCATCTAAAGCAATCGCGACTACGCGAATACGTGCAAGCGTTCCCGACTCTTGTCGAAACATTCCACTTAATTTCTATAATTCATAATCTGTGCTTATGCATGTTACACGGGGTTTCATATAAACTTTCTACCGAACACGTTCAGCAACGCGGATACGGGTTTCAATTTATTGTAGGAGTATAGGAAGTTGGTTCTCGGAGCCTTCCAGCTTTCATGTTTCGGGCCCTGGTCACAGGAGAGACGGGAATGTCGATTGATTTACAGTTTTAATGGGTTCCGCAAGTTAGGAAATGCAAGTAGCGGTAGCTGGTAACGCGGGGACTGTTACGAATTACATTTAGGAAAGTGAGGTCTGTCACACGGGCTCCGGAGCTCCTTGAAATACGAGGAGCTTAGGTCCTATTAAATGTTGCATGAAACGCTCTTAAATCGTACTTGTTGTGCCGCGTGGGAACGGCTTACGTGATATCGTTAAAAAATCCTCATCTTACACATGCCTACGTACTACGCGAAGATCCAATTTTAATTATGTCTTGTTTTTTCAATCTAAAATCAAGGATCGCCTATATTTTGTATAAGATGCTGGGAGGAGGATTTAATATTTAATGGATTTATAATGATTGAGAGAGGTCAAAAATTCTGATCTAAAGAAGATCTTAGAAATAATCTTTTAGATGAGAAAAATGAATTTTTCAGTGAGTCTTAAATCTTTCAATTGCAAACTCGTAAATTAATTTTACCGACCAGTATCATTATGTGTTCCAAAATGAACCTTTTTAATAATTCCAGTATGTAAGTCGTTTCCATGAGAAAAATATGAAATTGACATTGGTATTAAAATTAATCCTAAATATTGTCCCAACTATAGTTATAGCTTTAATCGTAGTCTCAGAAAACGGCAAGCCTTAACTTATTATGGGCTGTTATAGATAAACATGATAATATTTTATAAAATAAGTACCAACACATAAAAGTGTCCAAGTGTAAGGAACAAGCATTTCGCTTCAAGTAAGAATTCATTACTGTGTTACGTTTGACTCGACAACAGTAGTACATAATATGTCGCCATACTGTGCACGAAGGTCAAGAGATGAACAGAATTTACTTGGACCATCGACCCCAAACTTCAGTGGCGAAACCACCGGCTGGTCTCTTCTGTCTAACAGTTTAACAACTTGTAAGTAGAAGTTACACTTGTAATTCGAGGATGTGTTTGTGTTTCCGTGCCAGTTTCTGTTCGCACTGGTCTTTTTCTAGCGACCACACTTTCGTCACACGTAGCCACGTGTTTTGCATGTATTCCTTAACACCTGTGGATTTTCACCATATTACAGACACGATATTTGTAAGCGGTACATTCTCTGACAACTATTACACGATATAATTCATTAAACAATTAAGTAAAGGTAGTGAATATTTTTATTTGCAATTTGTGATTTACAAATTTATAATCATAATTTAACTCTTTGCCTTATAATAACGTGTCAGGCTCGTGGTGAAGACTTTAAATAGAATTTACCATAAATATTACTGAAGTCCTTTGAATTAAAGTTAAATATTATTCTTCTGTTAATAATTATTATACTTTAGAGCGAACGTAGATCTAATGCCTAGAATTTATCTGCCTTTTCAATGGATTATCAATGAGAATAGCTGCATCGATCATAGTTGAGGAAGAAATAGGGCAAGAGGTTAATTGATTAAATTTAGTAGTAATAATTTTTTAACCAATATTTATATCTAGCATTTACAACGTTGAGTGAACTACACGATTGGAATAATTGTTTAGAATGTTACACAACATTCTTTAAAACGAGGCAATTAAATATCATTTCACTTGACGTTGAGCATCGATTATTTAAAATTTAAAATTTACGTTCACCTTAATTCACAAAGACATGCTACGTCAAAATTAAATAAACCTTCCACGTGAATATTCGCGTGACAAAATTTTCATCATTACCCAAATAAATTAAACTCACATTTTATTTATTCATTTTATCTATTACAATTATTCGGTCTAATATAATCCTTTATTTCCTCAATTATCGTATTTAACTTTCCCAAACAAAAATGTCGTCTTATTCGAATAATATTCGAAAAAAGACAATTCTCTGTTTTCCGTCCGAATCCCTTAATTATTTGTCGCGATCGTTTATCGTTCGCTCAATTAGAACGTACATCGCGAGGACCTGATGCGAATTCCGTCGAGCTTTTAGTCCGCGTGCGATGGGTCCCTTCGTCCCGGTGTTGTCGGCGCACGGGTCGAATGTTAATTTTTGTTTTAAAGAACTCACGAGCTAGGAAGATGGAATTACCATAGCAATTTCCCCGGGGCAACGTAAAAGTCTTGTAACTACACTGGCGTGAGCTTTTCTTTCCGGGTCCTCGCTTCCTTTTTTGCCTCCATCCCCTCCTCCCCCCCTCCCCGACCCGCCCACCATCGCCGTGACTCCTTTTAGGCTCCATACTTGGAAAAAAGCTGAAGCGGCGTACATAAGCGAGCAACAAGTTGAACAATTAATGCTCGCGAAGTAAATAACGACGGAACGACCGTGTCCTGGGTGTAAACGACTCCGTTGGAATAACGTTGTTCAGTTCGCACATTCTCGGGATGAAAGTTTCGCGAAATAGAAACAAGATTAAGAGCCGAGCCCCCCGTATTTCTCGCGTGTCTTCGTTCTGTCGTTGAACGGAGACGCCACTTTTCGAGGAAGCGTTGCAATGTTAGCGAGGAAGGTTTTTGTAGATTGTCGGGTGTTTTATTAAAGAATATATAAGGAATAAATTTTGTAATTTACATAATGTAGATTACAAACGTGATCCACATAAGATGCCAGATTGCTTCGTCATAGTGAAGCATGAAACATTTAGAAATCGATAACTTATAATAAACGAGATCAAATTCATGTTGATAGAAATAAAAAATATCTCTCCTCATAGAAAATTTGTAATGTCGTAGGAGATTTTTATAAATACTTTATGAAACAATGTACGTACTTTCTGCCGTTGTATCCTGTTATTTTTGAGTTTTGGATGTTCTTTGTTCAATCTTTAAACATTTTTTTTCCAGCCGGAAATGATATAATTGCAATTTTTAAATAAAACACTGATAACTTTAACGATTTTCCTTCTGATGGCAATTTTTAAGGGTTGAACGCATAGACATAATTGCTGAAAATAACAACTACTTAAAAAATATCCAAAATATTTATTTAATACTTTATTTATACGACGTTTCTAAATTATGATGATTATGATTATTTGATTTATTCCTTGAATAAAAGATTTTGTTCGAATTTCTGTACCAGACAGCACAATACTGTAGAATACTTTGTTTCAAGTTGAAAATCGCAACGACAAACAAAACAACAGCCTTTTGGGTTCCAAGGTGTACACGTTCAGCTAAATAATTTCAAACGATCTTACGGATCAAAGTGCCCGTATTTGAACTCTCGATGTCGTGCAACCGTTGTAATTGGTTTTAAGCGTCGGTACAAAGAAATTGGAAGCGCGATCCCGCATATTTTCGCCTTTGGAAGTTTCCGGTGACCCATTTACGGAATTTAACCTTGAGGAAATTTGAAATCGTGGAATTTCTTTTCGCCACTGCCGACCGTATTTCACTTGACAACAACTGCGCCTGGCGTTTCAGGAGATTATCTTTTCAAGCTTAAATTGTAACCACGGTTCAAGCGAATTAACTGCATTTTCATGATCTGTAAAGTAATCTTGGGTATCCTAAGGATTTCTAGATTAACGCGTAGTTGGTTAGGAGTTTACGAGTTACTTGAAAACAATTACAATAAAATATTGATAACGAATAAAAATATTTAACGTAAATAGGTAGATAACAGTGTAATGTAAGAACTGTGATACTAAATTATTGACAATTGTTTCGATTACAACTTATCTTCGCTGTGAAAGAATCAGTAATATTATAATAAAACACTCAAAATTCTAGATGCATTAAATTTAGTCTTTGAAGTTACGTCTTTCAAGAAAAATTTATAGAAAACTTTACTTATTCCAAATTTATCAATAAAACATTCATAAAGGTCTAGGGTTGATTAATATGTATTTTTATAATTGAAAAATTCACAATTCATTTATCAGAGAACGAAAGACTGTATAAAGAAAAGGCTTGAAATCTAAACTCTATAGTCAGAAAACAAAAAAATGATAACCTGTTCATTGTTACAATTATGAAAAATCTATACATTGAATTTATTGATAAGTATTGCTTTTATATTACACACTATACTCAAATAATATTTATATATTAAAATATTCTGAGATCGAGCACTTCTCGAATGCTGTAAGACGTAAATAATCTTACGCGATCTTCAAGCAACGATAGCGAACAGAATGAATTCAATTAACCGTTTAAAAGTTGGTAATTGCGAGAGTTACTTGAATCTCTTTCAAGCAGAGGAGCAAACGGCGGGCATGTCCAAAGCAGAAGTCACGGAATCACACAATCACGCTTCTTTACAGCGCGCTATACCGTGCTTCAAGTTCCCGTTAAACTCTAAACATAAGTTTGAAACAAGTTCGGAGGTCGCGCCGAATGGAAGTACCCTCAGCAGTCACCATTCTGGGAAATTAACTTCGCCGGAAGCGAAACGAGGGAAGATTTATTTGTGCTTTAATTTATTGTAATCCCAGCTTCGTGAACTTGTCAGGCGTTAAACGAGAATTGTTTAATCGGCCGGCAGCGACACGTCGCCATCTTAACCCGTTAGTTTTGGGATAATAAGTAAACATACTTATTGATTTTGGTCCTGATATTATTAATCTGAGATTATTGATCAATTGATGTTATTAATCGTAATATTCAGAGAAGTATTATCTTTTTATATGGAAAGGATATACGTATAATTTGAGTTCATGTTTGACGAAGAAATAAAATAAAGCGTCGTACATATAATTTTAGTAGAAATTAATGAAGTAATATATATAATGAAATTTTATTATTAAGTGCTTCGATGGCGGTAGGTAAGAGAATCATGTTATTTGCCTCGAAATGTACATGGTGATTATTTCCTTTAATTACGTTCGCAAAGAAAAATGTTTGACTTTTCGAAAACTACAGTAAAATCCTTGTATAATGAAGTTAATCAGAGATTATGCACTTTAAGTAAATAGATTAATGAAAATGTGAAAAATGCAGGTGTAGAAAAAATTGAAAAGTAAATGTTTCAACTGTTATAATTAAGTTCTCAGCTTATTTTTCATTTTTCTTGAAATTAACTTCGTTACTTAAGGTAACAGATATTCTACCGTGAGATAATAACCTGATATCCTTCATCTTTATTAAATTATATTGAGAATTCAATATCTGCTTGCAGTTCTGCAGTCAAGCAGCAAATGAAGAAGAAACTGAAAGAAGTGCACTCACAAAATTAAGAAAAAAAGCAGAATCATCGTTCTTTTCCTCTTTAAATCTACCACTCCGTTATTTACGTTATCATTTCTGTTGCCAACTGGCTACGAATCTCGTTCGTTCTTTATTTCATTCCAATTCTACCAAAATCATTAATAATAGAAGTATAATTCATAAGATTAATTAATAACGTTTAATAATAGTTAATCATGATGTTCCGTGTCTAATCGTTCGTGAAAGGCCTAAACGCACGAACAATATTGATTATGAAAATTTATTACGAAAACGAATATTGTAAGCCCGAGGAGCATTTTTGGTAAATAAAGCACTTTCAATTTATTATGAAAAATCTTCTGATTACGTTTTCAAAAGTTTCCATTCGAGTAAAGGTCCGCAGTCAATTGATGACCGTAGTTCGCGAGTAATTATGATGTTCCGTGTCTAGTCATTCGTGAAAGGCCTAAACGCACGAACGCTTCGTAACGAACGCGTCGATACAATGGCCACCTATATCGAGCAGTTCTCGCAAGCATATCGAGAGGCTGATTACACGTCAGCAATCTTCACAGAGTTCTCAAGTGATCATTGTTGTTTCCTGCTGATCGATTAACCCGCGTATTTCCTCCGTTATCAAACGGTAATCGGAAACAAATCGTTCGTCAGGCTCGTTCTATACAGGAACCGCTCGAGAGTGCATTGTTAAAACGTGCATGTTAAATGCCTCGAAGCAAAATTTTCACGTGATAATCGACCATTATTTCTCTTATTTGATTATACCATTAATTGATATATTGTTATGACCTAAAATATTGAAAAGAAAAAATTGTAACGTTTCTTGTACGTAGTTAACAAAATAATCGTTTCTTTCGAAACAAATAATTCTAGTTTAGCTTGTTTGTATATGTGTAACTCTTAGGCTGCTAATATTTATTAACTAGCACTTAATAAAAATTTAAGAAAAATGTTTAAAGCATTTATAGTACCAAAACCATTTAATTCGATGTTCTTTTTAAATTGAAGCCGTTAACACAGAAATATAACATTAACATCTACAGTTTGGTAATTACAAAGGAAATGCTAATATCCAAATATTATATCTACTACTTCAATGGAATGTTTATCGAATAAATTTATAGTTCTCGTGATGAAGATATTTGTTATCACTGATGTCACATTACGTTTCCTGAAAATGGAACAAAGCCTTAAGCGAGTTGAAGTCTAATCGAAGGGCGGCAAAGAAATGATCAATATTGAGATAAAAGTGAGCACCTATCAAAAGAACTCAATACCGTTAGATAGGATTAATACCTTCGAAGGGGAAGAAGAATTGGATTAATTGTAAGCTGCGTTCCCGCAGCGCAGCGTTGCAATAACGCAGAAGTTTTCGCCGCAAAATTATTTCTGGAATAAAAACACGCGGTCGCACGATTTCCTTCAACGAAGCACTTTTCCGCATCAGCCGAGCTTTCATTATGGCGCGCTCTATGAATGCAGCGAAGTAGCTCAAGGAGCTTAAGTATTTTAAACTTTTCTTGAAAATTGTTTCGCGATATGAAATTTTCACCCACGCACACGATTATACCGAATATATATAAGATAATTGGAGATTCAATGAAAAATCCGGATTTCTGTATTATTTTTATACCGAGCGTGTACAGTGCTCGTACGTTAATTAAATACAGCGACAAAAAAAATTTTCAACGTAACAAAAGCTGAACGAAAATTGTTCTGCCGAATACATCGAAGTATTTCAAGGAAATTGAGAAAAGGTATTCTTAGTGTTCTAAGATTAAGTGGACTTAAGACGTTCAAAATCTAAACAAGCGTTGCAGTTGAATTTCAAATGCAAGGTTTAATACCGACGGTAATAATAATAATAAAATATTAATAATGTGTCAAAGTATTAAATGACCAGTGCAACCTTCAGTTATAAAACAAAGATGGTCTATAATTCAAAAAAAGAAATGTGAGGAGTTCAGATTACAGTCAGTCAAATATACAGTAATTGTTTCGCCTAAAATAAGCAACAATAGAAATGCATTTTGAAAACAAAATTCTTATCACAATATTGATATTACGAAATATATTTTTCCACAGAAAATATCATACCCATGTCATATTAATCACAGATGAAGCGTTTTAGATCAAAATTTACCATTGAACCGTGATGCACGTTACAAAAACATACAATAGAAAACCCAAAAGAAATGGAATCATTATTTCATCTATTATGCTCAAGAGTGGCGTAGCAGGCGTGCTTATTGGGGCCTGCCATCGACACTATATTCGTAAAATGCAATCACGATTAATATATTACCCTGTGCTCGGGGGCAATCAGCTTAATGCACTACACGTTACCCAGCCGTCTATGCAGCTGCAACCGGGTGCACGACAGTTGATTTAATGCGAGCTGCTCGTATCACACAATCAACCGAAAAATGCTGGAACAGAAGGAAGGGGGGAGGGCGGCGAGTATCGGTGTGGGATAAAGCATAATTCACACTTGCGGTCAAAGGTATAATCAGATCACCATCAGTTTCAATCTAGGATTTTACGAAGCATTCGCGCTCAATGATCAGAAATAATCGAATCCCGGTCTCTTTCATTATTGTTCGTTTATTTCGGAAAGGGACAATGTCGTTTCTCATGCATACTTTGATATATTCACGTTGGGATGTGTTTCTATATGCTTAATCATAGTAATGTGTTTAATCATAATGATAATATCTGCAAGAGTGATGTTGGAGTGCATTCTGCTGTTGTGTGTCTAGATTCCTGACATCGGTTGCTAATTCTGGGAAAATGTTAATAAACAGTTTAAGGAACAATTTCCTTATCAATCAACTCTAACGTTGATTTATTTTAATACTATAAATTCACCGTTCGCAGCGATATATCCCGATATGAACGTGTTAATATTTTTAGCGGCATGTCATTGAAATTCGGTTCACACCTTTTTCTCTTTGTACATTTGATAATTTGTCTTCTCTTTGAGAAAGAGTTGTTTGTCGAATTTTTTGGATACTTTATAAAGATTGTATCAGTCAACGTGTCAAATTACAATTAAGTGCAGCTATATATATATATACGTTGCATCAAAATGAACACAATCTGCGCAAGAGTTAACGAATGTCTTCTTTGTAAAAAATTCCCTTCTCAATTACGTATAATTGAAATTGACCGAACCTGTCTCAACGCGATCCGACCGTGAGCACTCGGTTACTTGTCCACCAGTGTGAATCGCGCTTTATGAAATTCCCTTTCCTGAATTTTCGATCGGCAGACGAAAATCGCTCAGCTTTCTTCTCCGAAACAACGGCATTCTCGATGTTCGAGAACAATTTGCATGGGGAACGGGACTCTCGGCGTGAACTACGGGTTCGTTTGTAGTTCGCCGGAAGAAGTTTCGCGCGAGCGCGGGAACTGATTGCAGTTGTATCGTAAATTACGATGGCTAATTGTAAGTTGTCTATACCAGGTCTCAGAGACGCTCCGCTTCGTCTTTGGTAACTAGAATCCGGGAAAGTTCTGCGCGCTCTTGACGGACTTGTACAGTCAAGTTTATTCCAGTATATCGATTGATCCCAGACTATTTTTTCTGCTATCCGACCTGTGAGAGGATTCCCATTAAGTTCAGATGATCATGGGTTCACGGTTATCGGTTTAAATGTATTAATGTTCAGATTTTTAGTGATAGTTCATTTATGATTATTTAATTAGATTTTGATAATCATTGCTTTTGATATTATCTTTCTAATGAGATAGATTTTATTTGTTATGGAGAGTATTGTACTTTAAATGCGATAATGAAATATAGTTTACGTTATTGGTATGTTTATTTTGAAAATGCGCTGCGTTTTCGCCGTCAGACGCGAATGAGAGATTCTTACATCATTTCAGATATTTAGTTTACGATTTAGTAAAAATTATTAAGTGATGATGATGTAAATTAGATCTGAACGTAGTGAATGAATTACATCACAGTGAATTACAAGGAAACTGGAAGGTAACTGGTTACGTTATTGGGTAATGGCGCTGCACAATTGGTTACTAGTTATTACTCGTTATTGAAGGGAAAGCAATTAGCAATAAATTTGAGGGAAATTAACGTTTTGGGAATTCATGGCGAAGGTACATCGATTCCTTGGTTCATGCTGAGGTGCTATATTGGATGTAGTTTTATCGACATTTCGTTGCACGTGATATGTAGCCACTTGTTGCTTTTGACGAACGGATTTATCTTGAATAAGCTTAATAATCTTAACCTTCACCGTTGTGTAGGAACAGTTATCTGAAGCGTAGGCTACGTTCACGTTGTATTAGAGAATATTTCTTATACTATTTTATTTCATTGCGACTGAATAATCGTCGTCGAACTGATTTTTCCACTAAAGATAAAATTTTGAATTAATGAAGCATGTTAACGAAAGTGTCTCTTTATTTCAATAAATTTATATATAAGCTATAAAATGTTACATAAACAGAAAGATAATAGTAACATCATATGTACGATTTATTTATTAACAGGAATATCATGCTTCAAATAGACAATGTTAGTCGAAGTATAATTTTATGAGAATTATACTCATACAAAAAGTTATTCACAGAATAATTATTTCGGTAAAATATACAGGTGGCAAAAATTTACAACCAAATTTCAATTTCAATTGCAAAAACTCATAGAATACGTTCACATCGGATGCCATTAAAATTTCCGATGTAAGCAAAATATTTCACATACAATCATTTATTCAAAGTATGATATAACAAAATTACTTAAATTGATGATTTAAAGATAGTACTATTTTGATAATATTAAGTACACTTCTGAATAATTTATTATATACTATTGGGTACGTTACCAATGCCGGAATTGACATACATCTACAAAGAACAAACTTGTATTAATTTATTCCTTAATTCTATCTGTTTATCTCCACCTTTAACAACCCTACTTCATTTTCTCACGACGAAATATGGCAGACGTTCTAAATATAAATTGAATTGTCAGCTCGTTGAAAAAAAGAGAAAGAAGATTACGTGCTTTTACACTTTATACTCGACCTGAGGAATTGCCACGATAAATTCAGTCGTAACGCTAAATAACAATGCGGAGAAAATTTTCAAAAATACCTGTTCCCCTTCGGGATTCTATTAGATTCTACTCGGTGGAGCTGGATTTCTTCGTTTTATATATTTTCCGTGGGATCACGGCGAGCATAGTTTATACTGGCAAAACTTTGTGTTAGCGTGCGAGTTTTCTCGGCGCGCTCTTGGACAGATGCATAATTATTATCGCGTGAACCTTCTGGCTGCGGCAAAATTATTCACCTCGCGCCGTAACGCCGCAGTTTCTGCATAGAAATTTTGCAGTTGTTATGTGAATAAAGCAGCGAAGTACATGAATTTTAAACGAGCCCTTTGTATCGCCCGTTCCCGAATGTATGAACTTAAGGGCGACGGAGAACAATTTGTACAGAGTAAAGATGCAGCGTGGCTTAATTTCCATTTGTCCCGTTTTGTTTGTCCGAGGATAATTACTGTACGCGTTACTCTCTTCGAATTATTAACGACGAGTCGATTCGTCAATTAATTCGAACAATAGACTGTTTATTCACTTTTCCATTTTTTTACATTTATCAAAAGTATAAGTACGAAATTTAATAATGTAACATCTGTAATAATGTTACGTCCATGTTGTAATTGCACCTGGAGTTATTTATTCGAATAACAAATAACAATGTGTAACGTCACGAGTAATTATATTTTTTATAAATATATAAAATAAAATTAGAATTATGTATCTTTATATTTGACTAATACACATATGTTCCTTTATTACGCGCAAAAATTCTGCAATAAAAGCTGCTTCAAAAAATGGACGTTCTTCTTTTAACCGATGTATGGATACTAAAATTTTGACAGATAGTGAACGTACAATTCGATTAGTCTTCTATTCTAGTGTAAATTGTTCGTATAAATTAGTTGATTGAACGAGTATGAATTATTCGAATGAATAATGAAATATTTGATCGGGGGTAAGGAATAATTATCTGAGTAGAATATTGGATTATATAATTACGTAACGATAATTTAGCCATTGTAGGTTATGTTTATTTGATGTTGTGGTTACATCAACTAAAAATAAACCTTTCGCACGTGCAATCCCCTGGTGACCTTTTTCGTATGAAAGACTGAACACCTCATTTCATTAAACATCTCGCCCGAAGGCCAGCTAAAATTGGTGGTGATTTGATAATTTTAACAGTTTCATCTGAAACGTTTTAAAGAAATCATGATTCTTGAGAATGAAAATAATTAACACTCTCCCTTACTTTCGTCTGTTTTCACATTATTTGATTTCCGTTAAACAAACTTCATTTAATCGATACATTCCTCAACTGGGTGACAAATTAACAAAGTACGTCCAAAGAAGGAACATTTCAAATCGCAATGAATTTCAACTTGAAGATCCACAAAACACATAGTCCACATAAACAAAAAAATCTTGTCGACAACAATTGCTTCGCGTTTCGACTATTTCTAAGAGAATGTAATAAATCTATTCGCAGGGGGACGTATTCGTAAAAATGAAATGTCGGAGACAACGTTTCAACGTTGTCGCTAAAAAACTGCGGTCCCCGGTGGCAACCCAGTTCCCACGTAAATTATGTCCTCCCGTGATCAACGTTGCCGGGCTTGCAAAGTAACTTCAATTTCCGAGGTTTGACCCGAGACAGGAGAAACGGTTTTTCACGTTTCATCGCTCGCCGAGTGGAATATGAGTTTCCTCGAGCACGTATCCCCCGGACAGTCAACGAGATCGTTTGTCTCAGAGCGTCGATTCGTGCTTACACGCGCGGGGGCTCGCTATCAATCACCGGGGCCATCGAAGTGACGCAGCTGCGAGATGAATCGCCGTTGCCGTACCCGCGCCGCGCCCGTGAAATGTTACGTGCCGTCTCAATTCCACTTATCTTTGATGATCACGTTCTACAGCCGTTGATCTCCCGCGTTCACCTAGGCGTCCGTTCGATAACGGTTAATTACGCCCCGAACCATTTCGAACTCGACGTTCGAATTTCTGCGAGTGTAGCATTAGTGTCTGCCGAGGGATTAAGGGAAGTTTAAAATTAATCTTCGATGGATAATGTTTTAGTAATGTTCACTTTAGCTATGGAATGATAGAATATTGGTAGAATGTAGAGAGGTTAATGGAATTTTTAATAGAATGAAATAGCGAGAATGCTTCAAACCGTAGGAAGTACAATGAATAGAAATGAAAATAAAATTATTTACATTTCCGTGTAGTGACTTTTGATTATTAACCCTTCGAGTGTTAAGGAGCGATTGTGGATTTAATTCCTTTTTCTTCGTTGCTTCAAATGGAAAACATATTCTCACATTCTCACATTTGATTTTTTCGCTCCCTTTGAATCATATGAAGTGCATATTCATAGAAAATTCATATTATTGTAAACTGCAGTCCTGTAGCGTATAATCAAGGCACTCTCTCGTTTGGCTTTCAAATTTTCTTCTGCCTCCAATCAAACCTCTAACCGAACTACATATTTTCCCTTCACACGCAGAAATGTATAATTCACATAGAATAACGATGAAAATCACATTTAACATTGACTCGTACAAATAAAACTGCAATCGTAAGCAACAGATCTGTATCACAAAATTATAGTACTCTTCATAACTTTCCCTGTAACGTTAACATCTTTTTGTCCGCCACCG
The DNA here is from genome assembly GCF_051020985.1 of Nomia melanderi. Lineage (NCBI taxonomy): Eukaryota > Metazoa > Arthropoda > Insecta > Hymenoptera > Halictidae > Nomia > Nomia melanderi. Next base: position 10,995,013 of record NC_135012.1, on the reverse strand, counting down.
TTAGTTCACTTTGTATTTTCAATCAAAAGGGCAGACGAAACTTGTTTCCTCAAACATATAATACTCCAGATATTCAAGTTACTATACGAATAAAATGGGACGAGAGCGTGGCCAATTATATTTGCAAATTATGTCCACATATTCCAGAAACTAGACTCGAATGTAGGTACTACCCTACATTATTCTACATTTCTGAAATAGAAATTTCGCTGGGCGCAGTTTCGCGTAGTTCCACGGTCCACGAATAGTCCCCGCGATAAGGATAATTATAGCCTGTTGCGGGTCACGTCTTCAATATAACGTGTTATCTTCCTCGAACGCGACCAATTCCCACAGATAGTAAGGGCGTCTTGCAGTTTTTGCGAACGCTAAAGCTACCAGCAGGTAATTCGAGACTTCTTGCTCAACTTACATAAGCGTTTATATTTCTGTATTATCTTCATTACTATTACAAGTAAATTAACCCTTTGCGAAATGAAAATTCTCCGATACATCACTCGTACGCGAAGAATTTTCCTATACATTCGTAACTTTTATATAAATTAATGATACAAAAATTCTCACCCGTAAATGATTAACCCTATATTGCACGAATCTTTATGAAGAGTTAAGATATGGTTATTCTATTTAAATATTAATGTGGTAATAAAATAAATAAAATATTAATAGAAAATATTCTCTTTATGACTGTTCCCATACGGGAACTTTATACATATACAAATACACGCAAAATAAAGAAACGTTTATTCTGTGAGATTCAACGTTTGAAATTAAGTTTTCGATTTAGTACGGGCGATGGAGGGTTAAACTTGCAATCTCGGATGCGTTTATACACGTCAGAACAGTTGCTGTCGGGAAAAAACTGTCGCAAGTTTCTTGTATCTGCAGGTTCCGCGTCGAAATTGCAGAGGACCCGGCAACCGACTGAGGAAAGCGAATCCGATCGTCACGTATTTCATAAGTATACGAAACAGAAAACGCGGGGAAAAGTGGGAGAAAGGTTGCCTGACGTTTCGATGGGATATTGCGCCAGGAACAAAATGCCGTGCACACATGCGGCGATGGCGTTAATGGTAAATAGGTCACCGGGACAAAACATTATGTCGCATAGGTATACGGGGTGTGCTGTCACGAAAACATTCGGCGAGCGTGGAAGTTTGATTTTTCCGTAAACGAGTAGGTTATTACTGTCTTACCGAGTATGATCCATTTTATCGATTAATATTGCTCTTATAAATTACGAATAGATGGAATGTCGATTGAATAAACATTATTTTATTGACGATAATTTACTTAGTTGAATATTATTGATAATAATATTATTATTAATTTGTATGCACTGAATTTTGCATGATAACGTAATAAGTAGGAAAATATGAATTTCTATTTTAAATTTAAAATGAGATCATACATTGCAATAACACTTGAATTACTGGTAAATTATTCTTGGAAACGTTCGGTTTTAACCCTTTGCATTCAAACGTTCTCAAGCTGCATATATTCATTCTTTTCTAATGAAATATGGATTAAATATTTGATTCTTTATTTCAACAAGCCCAATTCTGTTTTTACACGAACTATTTTTTTTACATGATCTCGTTTGATTTCAGACAATCATCCAAATTCTAACATGAATTTTCATATGGTTTCCTGTATAATTTCGCAAATTTCTTGGGGATAAAATCAATTTCTATTTTTCTCTTATAGTGTATTTTTTTAAACAAATTCTATTCACAAGTAATCTATCTATTTGTAAAAACAGAATTGGGCGTATTTCATTTACAGTCACAAGACATAAAGTATGATGTAATGTTAAACATTGAATTGTATAACTTTGTAATATGAAACCAAACAGCGAGTGTAACTCGTCTCTCGACTGCTAAGGGTTGAAGGGATTAATTTTCATTCGAACCACAATCGATTCCTCAAGCCAGCCAATTTCTGTTCCGAATAACTGATTAGCCCTGTTACTATGGACATACAATATTTGAACGCGATTGTCTATTGTTTCCACGATAATAATGGTTATTAGCGAATCTATTGAGAAACCATTGAAACTTTAGCCCTCACATAACATTGCACAAAGCCTTCCAGAACGCGCACGCGGTTCGTTCAAATACGAGCCGAGCTGTTCTTTATCCTTTTGCAAGAAATATTAGCATTTTGCATGGAATATTAGGAGTCGATCGGTCGATTGAAGGCCCGACTTCCGGGTGCGCAATTTAAACCTCAGTCAGCTGAACGCTCGTCATCCCAGCGGGCGATGCTCCCTGGTGCGCGCGTCTCTTTCATACGCCCTGCTGCGATTTCCTCCTAACTCCCGTGACACCTTTTATTCTTTAGCACTGCGAGTGTTTAACATAATTGATGTGTACTTTCTATAGAAATTATGGGCATATATTATATTAAGTTTCTGATGGTATTCTGTATATAACGTAAATAATCCTCTCCATTTATTCAATAATTTTATAATATTATTAACTGAAAAGTAAGAAAATTAAAATCAGGTTTTAGGACTGATGCAATAGTTTGAGTGTTAAATTGATATTTAAAGTACCGGTTTTTAGCAATTTTTTACATTGAGTATAGAATATTTATGTGCAAAAGATTATTTTATAATTCTTAAATTTTATTGACAATAATCTAAGGTATAACTGCTCTTTTTTAGAGAATCAGCACTCAAAGAAAGTAGCAATGAAATATAAACACTCATTTATCAATTATCATGTGATTCCACATTTTTATACTCGGTGAAAATATGTAAATATTATAATAAACTTTATTTTGTATTTAGGAATATTACTACCAAACAGTGGAAGGTATGCAACGTTACACAAAATTGTTATATACAAAATACCCTATATTATTATCCTTATTTATTTTGTACACGTTATATACAAAATTGTTTAAGGAATAAATATCGTGATTGATAATATACTTTCTACTAAACACGTATAAACTGTAAAATGAAGAATTTATACACATTTACAAGCCTTAGTAACACACAGTCGCATCCCCTTTAAATTAGACAACTTAGATTTGTAACACTCGTTTGTACAACAAACATATTGCAAGTGTAATAATCGGAAATTCAAGTTCACCGATTCGCACTACGTTCACGTCCATTAAAGACGTTGCAGCTGTTACTAAAAGCGGTCGTGTACGTATATATTTTCCTCCCGAAGCAATAATTGCGTCGAGAATCGATTTCAACCGCCGGATGTCCGCCGGCACGAAATTGAAAAAAACGCCGAACAACGGCTCCGCGTTTGGCGCTATGGGATCGCATTTAATGTTACAAAAAAAAGTCGGTCGACTTTTTCTGATGGAAGAGACTGACCCGTTCTAATCAATGAAATACGTTCGGCCACGGGCGATTGAACATCGGTTTCGATACACAGTTGCTTAACTGCCTGCAAATGAGAGTACAACAACGGCGAAAAAGAAATAACACTTTTGTGTGTTTAACCTTGAAGAAAAACCGTTCACTATAGAGCGGAGAGAGAAATTACTGATTGGATAATATTTTATTATTACAATGGAGCTCGTATGATAACTGATTCTTTGAAAACAGTCTAAATATAATTGAAATTAATAATTAATACGGAACTAATTATCAGTTAACTTTGAGTATTATATCATGAACGTATTGGTAACGTATCTTTGATTTGAAATTAATATTATTTCAAAGTTTCTAGCAAATATTAAGTTAAAAGATATTGTGTGTTACAATTGTACAGTAGAGTTCGAAATATTAATCGCAAAATATTATATATATATATATATAATTTAGTAAAAATCTACAAAGGTTTCTTCTTATATTCTCCATACAAAAAATTTAAAAAACTCCAATTTCCAGTAGTAATTTTAGAAATGAAACGCTACACTTAATATTTAAAAACTTCGTTAATATACATAACACTTCCATAACAACTTTTCCTGTATACTCTTGAATTCAATATTACTTTTTAACCTAATTGAAATCTCAATGCATAGAAAAACAATCTTTCCAAATAAAAATATCCTTTTCGTACTAGGTTTATAGGGCACATCAATTTGACGCAATTCTATTTTATAAACACCAATTGGCAAACGTTAACTGTCTATTTTTGAATCTCTAATTTCCAAGATCTGAACGAGCGAACATCAAATTTTCTAGGGACAATAGAATAAACTACAATAAACGCCCGTAAACCTAGTGTTGAAGATTCGTGCAACACATTGTCCAAAGAACGAGGGTTTAGCGTACAAAAAAAACAACATTTATCTTTAGCGCCTCCTCAACAAAGAGCTTCCATCAGGCAACCTGTGCGATGCTAAATTTATTATAGACGAAATCATTTATCAACGCGTGAAATACATCTCCCAGGTACTCCATTGAGACCGCCGTTTTCAAAGACAGAATAATATTTCATATTGTGACGTGTGATACTTTGGCCGGCGATTCGAACGTTTGACAAGCCACTTTATCTTTCAGAAGCATAAATTGCGATAGGTTGATAGACATGCGTCATTCGCGGAGCGTAGCCATTGGTCGGTTTAACCGTTAAATGTTACAAGCAGTTGCTTTCCCAAAAATCCCTTGGCAATAATCAAGATTGGTGATTGACGTGTTCATTAATAGAGAGACACGTATTAATTTCCATGCACAGTATCGTGATATTGATCTCACGTCGCGCGACAGTACGTTGGCGCTAATCCTGACAGAAACTCAAAAATATTTTTCCAGTTGAGCTTACTGCGCAGTGAACGTTACTTTTAATTTTAATTAGTTTGAAACGAAATTTGAAATGAAACTTCAAATCATTGTTCCAATAAGATTTTTATCTTACTAGCTGTTTACATTTCATTTTTGTTAGTAATAGTTTAATTGATGACTCAATTATTTTAATGTTTACTGTTCTTATTATGCATTTTCTATCGTGATGATCGATTTGTCAACAATGTGTACTTTCAGGTATTTATTATATATGAAAAATTAGTGTTTCGTATTATTCAAACTCATTTTTAGGAATGTCATTAAAAATAAATAACTTCCTACAGAAACTGCAATTTTGCAAAAAATCGTACTAACATAAATCGAACAATGTTTCCACAGAATAAACACTAAGCCGAAGTTCTTAGGTTCCCGAGCGTTCCAGAGTTTACAAAAGTTCGCTCGTTTAAGAATGTGCCCGGAATACCTTGGAACCAGCAGTGGAATCTACAAAGAAGCGATTCTACGTTTACAAACAAACTGAAAATACAGAAAAAAACACTTTCACATTTAGTATATTTAAAAAATATCAAATCCTATTCTCCAAAGGAACTCTAATTATAAATTCGCAGTAACTACACACCAACCACCATTTTCCCGCAAGAGAAACGTTCTTAGGAAACTCATTTTTGCGTGCGCACGGACACGTGACATTTTCGGCTGTATTATTAATTGCGGGACACCGTGCGTTCCCGCGCGTAACGTTCCTTCCTCGTTTAAAATTTCCAGCGACCCCGTGGGAATGATCTCGAAATTACCAGCGAGATTGCACCCGCGGGAAATAATTTCTGTTTTAAAGGGATATTGTATCTTTACCCCGTATCAAAAGCGCGGATGGAAAGTGTGGGCGTAACGCATACCTCAAGAGTTGCCCTTTTTCCCGGCAGCCTTCAGCGGCCGCGATTCAAATTACAGACTCGCATTTCCGGAATACTGCTCCCGCCGACTCCGGCGAGTTATTTAACTCCGCATTCAACCGTTGTGACCGCTCCTGTAAAACTCAATATCACAGGTGCCGGGAGCCACGATCAGATACAGTCCTGTTGGGGGACGTTAACTTTGTCGGAGTAACTCGGAACTGTTTATCTTTCGGCGACAATGTGGGAATACCGGGCCACGTTTAAGGAGGCGAAAGCAGTTCCACCGTGACCGCCGCTCGCGCTGTCAAGAAATCGACGTCAGTCCGCGGACTGACAATGAGCTTGTTGACGTCGATGACACGAGATTTTCGCGCGACGAAACAGAGGCTTCATTGTGTCGCTAAGGGTCCCCGGTGGCTTGAAAGTTTGATGAGTACGTGTATTAGGTCATTCTGTAAGTAGTTTCGTCTTTATATTGGCACTGAAAATACTAGGGTCGGAATGAGTAATTCCTGACTTCTTTGAAATTATTGACGAGATTACAGTTGTTTCTGTGAGATATTGTTAAAGATATTGATTTAGTGAGTCGCGAACTGAATTGTAAATCGATTAAAGCTTCAATAGATGAACTCTTGGAGTTTCAAAAGGTAATTTAACTGGTGGTGGTTTTAGTGTTAACTTCTAGTGTAGAAAGTTAATACGTGCGTAGAGCATTGATTGTTTTTGCTTCATTGTATAATTGTTAGTTAGGAAGATCATACAAAATACGGTAATAGTTTGAATCTAGTTTAATGAATAATCTGTTAGTTAATTGATTATTGGACATTTTTAAACAGTTTTTAATCGATGTATTGACCATCGTTGTGTATCGTTTTTTTCACATTTTCAAGAGGGTATTTAACAATATCTTACAAAATAAAATAATATTATTTGCGGGATGGCTTAATATTTTATATACAATTATTTATGAAAAATATGTAAGTATATTTTATATATAAGTATAGGTATGCTTTTTATATACTTATTCGTATTATTACAAACAAGTTGATTTTTCAATGTTATATTTATTGATTGAAGATTAATAATGCAAAATTTATATTGGAAATGTAGATTGGAAATTGGAGAATCAAATTAAAAAAAGATGTTCCTTCGGAGATGTAGAATATTATGGGAGGCATAAATGCTGCGAAGTCGTTTAGTCGAAGGTAATCCGAGTTTTCACGCCCATCATAAAACGACAAGTAATTTTCAGAAAAATGCGTTTAAAGTTTTGATTGTTACGTTTAAAAGTTTACAACTTCGTTGATTCCTTCGACAGTAAAGCAGATAAAAAGTATTCCATTGTGAATTAAACGTTGATAGTAATACAATTTATTTAATCAACCAATATAAGTAACTTAATATGATTGAGAAACATCTATTGTTTAGTTTCAATTTTTTTCGGTAAATTTTGTCAGAATACCCCCTAGAAAGAAGTAGGAAACAATTTTAGTTTCTATTCTCAATTCTTAATTTTGTCCCTTTGAAACTATAAAAATTCTGTAAGGCAACATAATAATGCAACATAGTAATGTTTATAATTTCCAAGCATTCACACGACACAAAAATACAAAAACACCATCAAAATCAACTTTCTCGCTCCCAACTCCTTTACAAAATACACCAACTTATATTTTCCCCAAGAAATTACAACTATAATACCGCAGCAAGCTCATATCGTAAAGCCTTGTGGTACCATAAACAGCTATGATAGACCGTTCCATCATTCCCCAAATCGTCCGTCGTATTTCCAGCTGCATACGCGTCCGAACGGCATCTGTAATGGCGTTTCTAATATTTTCAAGTGCTCGCGACTGCAGTTCCCTGGCGGCAAAAATGTCGCGGCATAATGAGACGAGACCGTTGACTCGCGACGGAGATTTTACCGGGCATTAAGTCGTCGTTATTGAAAAACATAATATCGTTGAGAACGTTGACGTCCGATGACTAAATTGTCCGCCGTTAACCCGGTTTCCGCGGTGCGGACCTGTTTATCCATTATCCGGCGCGAGCAATGCCGAGATGTTGTCTAGCTAACTGCTCGCGGGGAGAAGAAGAGAGTGACTCGGTGCTTTCCTTGATGTTGATACATCGGGACGTTTCCTCAAATATCGAGGGCGCAATAAACCGTTCGCCGGCATTCGTTTCTCCTTTTTATTGCCTGTCTTCGGCGTACGCCGACGTTTACTGCTAAGCAATATCGATAATAATTCTCGATTTATAGAACGCGTCGGCGGTTCTACCAAATGGAGGACAGACACTCGCGTCGGAGAGCATTTTAACTACTGCCAGAATTGGTGACTACTGTTCCGGCGCGGTTTATTCAGTTTAGACGCAGCTATCGGTGAGTGAAGATTTAGCATGACCAATTGTGATCGCTCGTGTCTGAGCGCGGTAATAAGTAAATTTTGGAATTTTATTGCTAGCTGCAATCCTTGGATATCATAAGTGACCAGCTGTCGAAGCTAACATATAAAACGGCAGCTCAACGACTTAAACCTCGAGCGCACAGCTATCGGTACCTTTGCAGGTCAGAAGGGTCGTTCATTAAATTATTATCTCTTATTTTGTACGACTATTTATCATTTTTCAACTTATCTATTTGTAATATTCACTTTCATATCATAATACAAACGTCACGTTGAAAATGAATGGATATTTATTAGAAAGAATATTTACTTGCAAAAGCGTAATCGCAAAAATCAGTGAAAATCCTTCAACTTGTAAGTCATTCAACTTCGCTAAGCATTCCGAAAGCTAACAGAATGATTTATAGTTACTCTGTTTTCGCGTAGACTGTAAAATACACATAATTCAATGCGAACAAACCGTCCAGAACAGAAACAAACTTCGAAAGTGATCGATTCGGTGTGGAATGGCCCGGTCATTAAAAAGTTCACCGTTTCCTGCCTAAATTACACGGCGATAAATTATTTTCTCCAAGAATTTCTAATCTCGCCTCCCGATTAACGCACCGTTAAAAGTGCGGCGAAATTTACAGTGACGGGGACCCCGTTTAACTCGCGAACAGGGGTAACGATTTCCACGTATCGGGCTTGCGTTCCGCTGATCGAATATTTTAATTCATTTATCGCAGGCACGGTGTAAAACAAGTTACACAGTGTATTTCACAGATAACCGGGGTCTCGGCTAGCAGTCCGTTATTAAAAGAGTTATCAATAGATTGCAGATCGTCATGCGAAACATTTTCAGAAAATAATTAGGAAAATTGAAGTACAGTATAAAATGATTTTACGTAACAGATATTGTAAAGAGCACTGTAATTTAGATATATTATGTAATTTCTATACTATACATGTTTATACTTACATTTATTTTATACTTCGAATATTTTATACATTTTTTCATATCATAATCATTCTGCGCAGTTTTTTTAGGTATTAATAACTTTTAAGGACCATCGAATTTTTTTTTCAAAAACGATGACTGCTTATCTTTTTAATGTCCTTTGTGTTATACTAGTTTTTATAGATAATGTTTTCTACTAATTGAATTAAATTAATATTATTTATTATTGATTTTTATATTTTTTATGACAATAATTATTAATATTCATTGAATGATAATTCTTGTTTACAGGATTTGTTAACTTACCGTGTTCATTTCGATTAAATTATGTTTTTATAAACAGTTTTATTCTCTTTACTCTTTTTGTGTAGAACATCGATCGTTTTTGCTTTATTATATAATTGTTAAATGGGAAAATCCAAAACGCGGTAACAGATTAAATCTAGTACAATGAATAATTTATTAGTTGATCGATTATTGAACTTTTTTTTTGTAATATTGATGTGCATAATTTCGTGCTCCAGTGAATTAAATGAAGCTTTAAAACCGACTTTCAGTATTTTCACAGAGATTAAAAACATTCAGAATCGCCAGAATGATATTCTATCGAGAGCATCAATTACGAAAAGTTGTAATCAAAACGCCCGATTCTTTTACCGGATACCAACACTTGTTCTGAAATTACTCATGCAAACGACATACATGATCAGTCAGGCGCTAAATGTTTCTCAACGGTGAAGTTTGCAAAATCAAACAAAAAAATGTAGGAATTATACACGGCACATTGTGCAATAAGGGCTGAAGTTATTGACTGAAGTCATAGCCTTACATTATAAACCAGTTCACATGAAGTTTTATTTAAAATATTTAATCTTTCATATTTTATCATAATAGTAAATTTCTTTAACTGTAAACACAGTGTTTAATTTTCCTAATTTCTTCGAGTTAGTAGAGTAAAATGATTTTCTGTAGAGTTAAAAACCATAAATTTTTCATTTTTCATTTGAATTTCATAATCTTGTGTTCTCTAAGCTAGTCAAAATATTATTTATTTATTTCCTGAAGCGATGAAAACGTGGTAGATACTTAATACACAGAATTACTTTGCATTTGAAGTTTCGACAACTGAATTTTATTACAACGTTCAACCACGCCAATCTATCATGGATTCTTCGTTACTAAACTTGAAGCAGCTCAGAAATAGTTTGATCCAGAAATGTTGTCTCTAATTACATCACCGTCGGACTGAATTAAAGTTGGACGATTTATAGACCTCATTTCGCAAGCCAATCTATTATTCGCTTGTCTACGAAAGAATGAAAAGAATAAACGTGGGTTAACTAACTCATTACTTATAAAGAGATAAAAATAACATTATTAAGCTATTGATTATTTCTTACCGGATTCAACAGATTTACTCTATTAAAAATGATTCACGTATTTTTGACACATTCTACTCATCTATGATAATTTGCAATATTTTTTACGTGGCATATTCTAATTCATCTATAACAATTCATAACATTTCAAAGTTTTAAAGAGTTGAATCAAATTATTCCCCTAAAAGTGTCCTTACTTTTTAATTCTGTATTCGACATTATATAGCGTTCTAATATTTTATTAAGTGAACAAATTTATATTTTATTAAAGAATCATTAATGTTATAAATAGTCAATCCTCTTACAGTCAGTAGAAGCCATTAAAAGTTCCTTTACATAGAAGATTTATCGAATCCTAACCCGTTCGCGGAATAAACGATCACATCGATTACATTACAAGCTGTTCGGACCTAAATTCGTACTTGAGCTCCGGCTATCAGCGAATGTCCAGAGATCTTCGAGGAACGCGAATGGATGGTAATCGACAAACCCGGACACACGGTTCACAAGATTGATTCAACGAATCCAAATCGAATTGAACAACGAGTCTCGAGCAGCTTTGAATCGCTACCGCGGCTCGACAATGGGAGAAATGGAAATGCCAAATCCGGCTGTTTGTCGATTACATGTACCTCCCCGTATCTATAATACAGGGTGATTTACTTCGACTGATAACCGAGAATAACTGTGTTGCTTGGATCGTTGGAAATGATAGCGAGGCACACTCTCGATTTGTCGCGGAACTCGATACGCGCAATTTCAATTTTGCCCGTTTTCCATATTTCTCTTCTCTCATCGGCGATCATCTCGTTTGTGTCCTTTAATGATACGTTTCATTGAATTTTATGTATTATATATTTCTTGAGAGCTCTAAGGAGAGCTCTAAACAGAGTTTTATATTCATTGTTTTATATTATTCTTTATTTCCCTTCAACTTTACACATACAATATCAAGCACAATTTTGAGACTCACATGAACAAGAATACGAATTTGACCTCGTCTAATTTTAAAACTTAAAATACCATAAATAACCAAATAATCCCTTATTTACCAAATAAAACTATTCATTTATATTATTCCAAACAAAAACATAAAAATTTGTATATATATAAACAATAAAATAAATAAATGAATAAATACATTTACATATCAATCTCCCAAAACAGTATCACCACGATTACCAATCACGCAGCAATAAAGTCTTAAATCAGCCGTGCTCCTGGCAGCGTTAATAAACGCATCGCGCCGCTTTCACGCTTGAGAATCGCTGAGCAATTACACAGTTACACCGATTATCGACAATTACATAGAATTTACACCCGCATACACGCACGCGAGGCAAGGCTCGCGTGTGTGCGTAGAGATATGCGTACGGTATAGCGTCGGAGCGTTATTACGATCGGCTGGTTTGACGTATGGTTTCGTATGTGAGATATCTTAGCCCTGGATCTGGACCAAGCCAGTGTTCCAACGGCAGTAATTAGAAGGCAGCCGGTGTGCCCGCGTGTGCATGTAGGCGAGCTGCTTTGTTCGCGACGTACCTGACTGGAAAGTGCAACCAGATGATATCCCTACGTTTGCCTAACTTCCGGGAACTTAAAGCGGCATCGAACGAAGATCGGAGGTACCCGGGCGAGCTCGGAATCGCGGCGCATCAAATATTCCCCGCGCGAGGCGAGCGTACAAATGGCGACACTGAAACGACGAATTTTGACGTGTTCGCTACCAGCGGTCGCTTCGGTGACGATCTTAGTTGTAATGTTTCAGATAATCCAACAAATGTTCTAAACGAAATATTGAAAAAAGTGAAGGTAAAACGAGTTGAGTTCCTAAATCTAATTGTATAGCTTATAACTTTAAATAATGATAGGATTAATTTAACTTGCTTTATGTAAAGTATAGGACTATGACTGTTACAAATGAAAAAAATGAAGGTAGAACGAGTTGAGTTCCTAAATCTAGTTGCTTAGCTTATAAATTTAAATAATGATATATAAAATGATAATGATTTAACATAGAAAATGTTAAAAATAGATTATTTTCAGTTTCTTCAGACATTCAATATAGTATTCGAGTGAAACTATTTACATTCAAGATCATTCCGAATATTCAATGCCTTTAAAATATTAACAATTGTGAAACAAAAAGTTCCAAACCAGTCGGTTTGACTGTTACGGTAGTTCTATTGTTAAAAGCATGGAAGGTTAGCAGCAAATTAATGTTTTAAAATAATCATAAAGTACTTTTCAATTTATTTAAAGCTATATTTCGAACATAAATGTTCCTCACGTCACAAATAACTCTTATAGAACTATTATTCGGCTCTTAAAACAGTTGTAGAGATCCAATGGAGAACCGAAAAATAACAGTCATAATACCACTTCAGAACCGATATTGTATCCGAAGAACCAGAATCAAAATCGACATAGAACCGATATATCGAATAACAGTAATAACTTACTTCGATTCTTCGTAACTGTTTTCAATCTCTTCTAAAATTTTCAAATTTCCCTGAGCGGCAGTACGTTCCGGGCTTACATCGACGCGAAGACAAACTTTGCACTATGAATTTCTGAACACTCCGTACATATATTATACATATATAGTGCGTGTCTGACACCATTCCGGCGTAAGTCTAACTTCATGGCATCGGTTCAATACGATCTATATGTTTGCGTCCGTCGTGCGCAGTTCCAGGTGGGTATATCCAGCCAGAGGATCTGGACCAGTGCACTGTCCCACCGTTAGTAATTAGTGGAGGCAGGTTAGTGCATTCCTGCGCACACGCACACGCGAAGTTAGGGTCGGAGGCGGTGTCTGCGCGCGTATCGGCGATCCCTGCCGCGATGAAATTCGCTCTCTCGCACGAAAAGCAACAAATGAACGTCCCGTCCGTCGGAATTATCGGCCGGGTCGGCGCAAAACGCGATAACGGTAATTCCGGTTAGAATCTAATTTAATTTGTTCGCGGTCTCATTTAATTGGTACTGATCAAAGAGTCTTTCGCGAAGGCCGACACGCCGGTCGCATATTTCGACGGTTATGGAATAGCTCTTCTGATAACGCGATGCGCATTGTAATGAGCGTGTCACGCACAGGTCAGCTGACATTCACTGCGCTAATAATAATATTGTCTTTGCGTCGGACATTGCGCGATCGAACGTGGAAACATGTATAAACGTATGGATTATGGTTGATATAATATCGAATGTGTTGGATCGAGTAAGATTGCACAATGAGTAACATGATTAGATCGAGTAATAAGATTGCAGACGAAAATCAAGATTGACGTTTTATTGACACTGGAACTACCGAGCATTTAATATGATTAATATGTAGTCCCTAAGAATTGTGATAATAGATTATTTTTAGTTTCTTCGGACATTCATTATAGTATTTAAATGAAACTATTTTCAAAATTATTTCGAGTATTTAATGCTTTTCAGATAATAATGATTGAAAAATAAGAAAACCGAAAGCAGTCAATTTGACTGGTATGGTAGTTCCACTGTTAAGCGAATTAATTGTGCGAATATAATATTTTAGACAATGAGACAACCTTCATTGGGTTTTGGTTTATTTGTAATTAAATTTATTTATAATTGAAAGTATTATGCAATGTAGGTGAATAAAAATCAGACTGACATATGAATAATTGAACGGTTTAAAAATTTGGTCTTTGAAAGTATTTTCTTTTACGTTGTATTCATTTATCATCAACGTTTTAAGTTTATGTTAAAAATAAAACAGATTAGAAATAGACAAAAAAATCACTCAAACATATAGGGTAAGGTTTGAATTGTTTAAAAATAGTTTTTCGGGGGCAACATAAATAGTTAACAATAGGTCTATTAAAACACGAACTTATGTATTCAATACCAATATAGAGACAAGATTATTAGGTTATTGAATAATGATTAAACGGAAAATATATCTTCGTATTTATTTACTTGTGTAAATCCCATTATAACAGTATTGAATTCAGAGCATTATTATGAGAGGAGCCCATTCATTTATTAGAGGATCGTGAGTTTCTCGAGAACATAAATGCAGCAAAAATGCGCTTACACGAACAAAGGATTCCCCGCATGTCTCTTAAACTGTTTAACGATTAATTAACCACGATGCAATTAACATTCACTGCAGGAGAGAGGTTTTTGTAGAACGCCGCTTAGTAACCCTTTACCATTATGTTCTTTTGTCGAAACTACTTTTTGCTGCCATTTTCGTCGGACTTTCGGGATGCTCGTGTACGTAACAATTCTGAATAAGATTTTTGTCGAAAATAAGATTGCACGTAGTCGAAATATTGCTGCATTTCAGGATAGTTTTTGCAGCGAGTTCCTTTAAATTCATTATAAAATGTACATTGTTTTTACGAGAGGAAATTTGAACAGTATAAATTTGAATGAAGAAGAAAGAATACATTCGTACAGTGGTTTAAAGTTTCCAATGTAAATTGGAGCGAAAGTTGTACAGTTTAATACCTAAATTAACGTGTACGATGTAAACTTTAGTAAAGAACAAAAAAATACACGATTAAGTCTCGAAGAGATTTCTTCGATAGAAGCAATTGAATATTTGTGATATGAATATACAATTTTATTGATTTCTCGCGTTCAATGAATATATTATTAACTAGAAATTAGAGGTTCATGTAAAATGTAGGATAATAGGGATGACTGGAAGTGAAGTAACCATTAATTTGTTATTAACTTTTTGAGTGCCAGACAAATTTAAGCAAAGACGCATGATTAAATCCTTCGAGAAATGCCAGACAATTTTATATATTTCACATTTCGGTCAATTTTGATATAAAGTTCATAAAATTTTTACACAATACTGAAAACACGTTAGACTTCCGTTATTACTAAAAATATGAAAAAAACTTTTTACAAGTACATAAAGAGGCTATATATCACTTCTTGGCGCTTCGAGGGTTACGTTCAAATTTCCAGTTCTATCCACAAATTTTTCGAAACATAAATACCAAGATGTTTGAAATGGAAAACGAATTTCTGTTCGCAGATAATGAACGTGTAAGGAATACGACGGAACTGCGAGGATATTTAAGAAAACTCAGTTCTATTCATAAAACATTCATTGACGGAACGACGTATTATCATTCATATTGAAAAACAACGATCTCGAGTATTCCTAGCCGAGGACGTCTCGTGAAAAGAACTCGCTATATCGAGTCACCGAATGTCTCGTCGAGTTTATTTCCATTAAATTATTTAACGAGTTTCCGCGGAGCGGAGTTGTCTAACGAAGGCCGAACGCCGAAGCCGTTCCGCGGAATTACCGAAGTCGTTATCATTCCGACGACTTCTTTATCCGGTAAAGAAATATCAAACTGCAGCGAGCCCTCGACGGAACGTTCCACTCCACCGTGAAGAATTATTACAATTTGAAACGCCGCGGACACTTGACGAACTCCTAGTATATCAGATTTGTAACATAATAGAGTGATTCGATTAAAGAGGAACCATTTAACCATTCGTTAGCTTGCGCTAGAACACCGGTAACCCAATAATCCCGAGACTTTTAAACTTCCCAGGTTTCCAGGGAACCTGGGTAGATGCATTAAGCAATTGTTTTACTATGTTTTGTTTCCTTAAACGTTTCATTTGTGTTTTCTTACTTTTCTGTCTTGAAAACAGAAATCGATGTAAGAACATTCTTTAAAACAAAAATAATTGGTTTCTTGAGAAATAGCAAAATATTTGGACGCTTGATTGAGAGAGAATATTCTCTTATAAGAACATCGTTTACACTGAAAAACTGTTTAACGATTATATGTATTAATTGATAGATGTATGTACAAGATAATATTGTGACTATTATAAATAAAAACTCAACGACAAGATGGTGCGAAAAGCAAGATTAGTGAAATTATTCTTAATACATAGATACCTAAACATTTTAAACAACAAAAATGCACACAGAGTATTTTTAAAATGTTCATTTATTGCGAACTCAGGTAACATTCAAAACAGCAAAGTTCTAGAACCGATAGTAAAATATAACAATCCAAATCCAAAAGTTGTTTTAACCACTACTTTATATAATCAGATTATATTTTTCCCAATCGCAGTGTGCACCAACGAATAATCAACAAGAAGTAAACTCAATTTCCAGCAAGCGAATGCAAACAAACGTCTGGACTCCAATTTCATAAGTATTTCAATAAATACGATGGTCCAACGAACTTAACATCTGAGAGAATAAAACATCGGTACATCCCCGGTCAGCTTAGTAAACTGATTTCCGGTGAACTCCGGCAGAACGCGTGAAACGGATGCTTTTGCCAGTCGAGATCAACTGGTGCACCGTTAAAACGTCGATCCACGGGAAAGATTAAACTGCCCTTATATCAACGCACCGCCGCAAAACCGACGCGATCCCGAGTTCCAACTGACAACGTTAGTTTCAGCTCCCGTGATTTTACGATAAACTAATTTGCGGGTATTAGGGTCTCGCTGCCGCCCCCGAACAAGAGCGAAACCCCTCGGCCGCCCCTCCCCGCCCCCGTTTCGGCCCATAAGCTCGATCGCGTCGCCGGAAGTTTAAATCTATTTACGACGCTTCTGATCGACGGCCGCCGACCACTGATAAGCGAACACGGGCGTCGGTTAATGTCGTCGAAAGCAAGCTGTAACGTGTTACGGACGAATCGGGAACGACATCTTCAACCAATTACCATACCAATATCCGTCATGGCGGCCGCGGGACTCGAAATTCAACCACGCCCGTGGACCGTAAATTTACAACCGGCTCGCGGACATCGATCCACGGCCGAATAATCGGGGGTGAAACGACGGGGCGTAATGAAACTGTGCTTAACCCTTCACTGACGACACCTGGTACCTGGTTGCCTTCAGTTTTTACGGATTTTTCTCTCTTTGCGTTCGGGATAATGTAAGGATGGATCAGGTTAGGCGATGAAGCACATTGTTCCTTAACGATGCTGATCGGTCACAGGTAAACTCGTGTTTGCACTTGCATTCGGCATGTCAACCTTGAAATGCAAGACAGTATGGAATATTGCGAAAGCAAAATATTCAAATTTATGTAAAAGATATACCCAAAGTTTCATTTCAATTCCTGTTTAGATGAAGTATATTGAAGTTTATTTAGATTGTTTCAATTTCATATTTAATTAGAAAATAATAATAACTGGTGACATGGGGTACCTTCAGCGTAAAATTGCATGTCAACAGTGTGTTAACTGTGGAATTTAGTTTGAAGAATCTCTCGTTTCGCTTGCGATGAAATGAAATTTAAGACGAATATGATGTGTAAGACGGAATAATTAAGACAGATATTCTTGAACTAACGCAAGTGTTTAATATTCTTGAACGTAAATTATGATTCTCGTGGGAAGCAGTTAATCGCTCGTTTGTACAGACGGTAGTAGTCTTTCTATTCTGCCCGCATGTCTGTCTAACACCGATACGCTTCCAAAACTTGAAGTTTCATCTTACTTGTTCACAGCAATTGACGTATCGCAAACCTGGCAGGCCATCAAACTTTAAGCCAGTTCCTCAAACAATGGAGTTATTACTCGGAAATTTAAATACGACGTTCTGGTTGTTTTTTCATTTTAATCAAATTCAACTGAACAAGGAAATTCGAAAGCACCCTAGAATGATTCGCTTCTAAAATCGAGACATTGATAGAATTATGCTATTTACATTTAAACGCTTGTTCTCCCTATTTCTGAAATATCGAAAAAACTGTTCGTATGCAGTTTGTGATATCAGTTCAATTAATATTAAATTCTTCTAAAATTTAAGTTACATGTAAATTAGCGTATTCATATAATTCTTGAAAAAACTGTAAAAATACTTATCTCATGAGTTATTCGTTTCACATAAGAACACAATTATTGGGAAGATAAATTCTATTTTTCATTACGGATTCATAAAGCCGAAAATATCTCTACTTACCAGTGCACTTATTACATTATTTTATTCATTAATAATATCATTTATAACTGTACTCAGTTTAAAGCGCAAAGTATGAAATAAAATTCTCTGAAAAAACGAAGCACACTGAATCGTTTTAAAACGCGACTCAACTATATATTTCTCATTTCGAACGTATTATTTTTTAATATTTAATCACATTTTTCACGAGTAAAACTCTCATTCGAGAATCGTTAATGGGTTCGGTTTTTACACGAGTTTAGAAATACCGCACGACAAAACGATCACGACGGCGGATCAATTGGTCGCGCGCGCATAAATCGCAATTTTTAAACGCAGACGGGGGGTTTCGGAAAATGTGAAAACGAGCGCCATTTTTCTACAATACTCGACCAACGTAAGCGGAAACCGATTGCGCGGAGCAGAAGTTCTCAAGCACTTCTCAACTTTCCTCGTAACACTCGATGATGTACCCGGCGCAACTTTCGGCCTACTAAAAATTGAGTTGTTGACGGAACTTCTCGACAGAATGATTTTCGAGATTCACGAAATTAAAATCATATTACGGCCGAGCCGGCGCCCATTACCAGGTGTGCGTCTAATGTACTTCAACTAATCTCCGAAAGTTCCCTTCAATTTTTTATCGACCGCCCCAGCTGGACCGCGAAATGTCGGCACTTTTTTTCACTGGATTCTTTTACGAATTAATGAGCAGCCGCTTCCAGGACTTTCCATCAGTTCTTAGTTGTTTCCAGTTTGCAGTTCGCGACCGACAAATCACAAAGTTTCTTATGAACGACCGAGAACCCTTTTGGTTCTATGGAACTTATCGGCGATCTAATTTCTTTGATTCGAAAATTTCTAACATCGGACGCGGAGTTTTAATTGGTGCCTTCTGAAAATATCACGATAGATCGAACCTTTTATATTAAAATGAAAAAGGAGTGAACTTAGGTATGAAAATTTTTCAAATACGAATTTGAAATCAGTAAAGTGATGAGTTAAAGTACTCATAATTTTACACGCACTATTATATTTAATTGTAAACGAAGTTTCTCGTATTTAAGAATAATCAAGAATATTTTCCTGATATTAGACAAACATATTTTAAACTTATGAATTCTCTTAATGAATTATTAATGTTATTCAAGCAACATAAACAACACGAAAATCCACCAATATCCTCTAACAAAAGCTGTGCTTTTAAAAATAGAAAAATATTTCATTTTCCTCTAATGCATTTTGGAGAATTCAATAAGCTTTGTTGGCGTGTTTCTTTCACGTTCTCTATTTGGTTTACTTTCAGCGAAGCAGATCTAGATTCAATTATCCTTTGTTATTTCCGTCTATACAGAGACGATAAATATATTTGATTTCCACAAAAGAGAAAAAAAGATTTTATAATACTACAAAGTAAAGTATTAAAGATGTTCACGTTTTTTATTGAAAGAGTCAAATCTATTGATCATGATTGACCAAGTTATGAAACACTTGATTCGTAATATATATCTAACCGTGTAAAAATTATTTAATATCACACGTTCGAGTCGCATAAGTGTCATTCGTTTATTAGTTTCCTGAAGTCGTTAACTAATTGCAATACAGATCAGAAAACGAATAATAAAAAAATTATATTTCAATAATACCAACTCCTATGATTAATACGTTGAATAATTCCACAAATCTTTCGAAAAGAACAAAACTGTTGTCCAAGTTTTGTATCTATCTCTTCTGAGTATAGAAATTCCGATATCATTCAATTTAGCTCCATTCACAATCACATTCCAATCGGCGGTAACAATTATTTATGCCCAGACATGTTTTTCGTATTTTCATAGCACGCAATTATCCGGACAATGAAAAAGCCATTGAAATGGAAAGATCCCAGTTATTTACGACGACGTATGGATATATCGGATCAGCTGCAGACACGAAAAAAATCATTAAAGTTTCATCGGAATTTCAGCGCGAGTTCACCGGGCTCTGTGTATTTATAGTTGCATGGCTCATGTACCTATCTCGCCGCAGATTTGATACGGACTGATCTAGTTTCCCATGAAAGAATGTCCGTGTGTAGCCGGCCATACGGTTTTCAATAGATGACAAATCTAGTTCCAACAGAATGGCTCCCTATCACCTATCAAAAGTTCGTCAGCTCGTTGAATCGCGGGGCACTCGGTTACAGAATCCATGGAATAGGACGTCGTATAAAAACTCACGTAAAGTTGTCGACGACATTGATTTCACAAGAAATCTTTCACATTTTTATTGGGTCACTCGAGAAATAATGAAGTATTTTATATTCCTTCTATTTTTAAAAATATAGATAAACGAAACTGTCTCGAATCTAAAATATATTCCTTCGTTATCTGCAAATTGTCTATACATTATAATTACTTTACAGAAATTTTATATTAATTCGTCTCGTTTATGCCTACGCGTGTAAGTCAATTATCGATAATTAACGTTGAGTTATACTGTGTTTTCTCTGTAAATTGTAAATTATAATCATTTTAACTCATACGTTTTAGGTAGTTCGTTGTCAATTAACTCGTTAATCCGTACTTAGTTATTTAACTCAAAGTGAAAACACTCGGAATTATTCATTAATATTCCCTGAGCATTTCATAATATTAATCGTGTTTCACTAAACTTTTACGAATATATACATTTATACAATTTTCGACTATGACTATGATAGTTATGTTACAATTATAAATAAATAGTAACATAATGAACAGTAATACATAATAGTAAATACATAGCAACACATAATAAATAGTAACCAGTAGTAACTACCATTTGATTGATTTTGCTAATTATGCATGTTAGAGAGAAACCATGTTGCAGGTGCACCCTGTCAAACAGGAGATACAGTATATAGAATACTGGTTACATGGAGCCATTAGTAATTCCATACTAATTACGTTTGACTTCGTATATTTTTCAATTAATTATTGTGAAAATTGCTAAAACTTGCAAAGTCCATTACCCAGAAATATTGTTCATTTTATTGCAATGTATAAATAATTAACTATACAAACTTTACTTCTTTTGAATTAATTGATTCTCACGATTAAAACACGAATGTTTCGATTATTTCTGTTAGATCCTTCTTTTCTAATTAATAAACGTATTCTATGAGTATAAAATAAAATTTGGAACCTACATTTTACAATGGAATAAGTCGGTATTAAGAATTAATGTTATTTCATTATTAATAATTACTGAAATCTTTGTGCTTAAATATTAAACAAATTGAGAATTTTATATGCGTTTCCATGTTCATAGAATTTTGAAAATTAATGTATAGCTGTTACTTTTTTCAGTTGAAATGACTGCTTTCGGTTTCTTCGTTTCGCAATTATTGATATCTTCAAAGCATCGAATATTCAAAATGATCATGAAAATAAATAATTTCACTTCAATGCTGCAACGAACATTCGAAGAAACCGAAAATAATCTACTATCACAATTTTCGTATGGGCGACACATCAATCATATTAAATGCTCTATAGTTCCAGTGTCAATTCCGAAGATTCGACAAAAATCCACGTAACGCTCACGCAAATGCGGCCATCGAATCCTCCATAAAAGTCCCCGAAACTTTTTCTTCGCCGAGGATCGGCCATTATATACCACTTATCCTCCTCCGGGGCAGACCGTTACGTGTTTGAGCCATTACGTTCTAATTGCTTATTACAAACCCGACGAAGGGAAATTCCCCGTTCGGTATAATCAATTCCGAAGCGGAGAAAATGGAAGGGATTTGGCGAAACGGGCGGAACCCGGGGTTTTTCTCGGCGAATTACGAAATCCAAGATCCAATTTCGGGGAAAGGGAAGCCGAATGAAATGTTCACGGTAGAATTTGCTCGACGTAATCCGAGAAAATGATCTTTTCACGCTCAGCGACGCTTCCTCCGCGTCGCGTCGCGTCGCGTCGCATCGGTGGTCGGTCCGAGCGCGCGAGACTCCCTGCGATCTCTTTGAGGAAGACGCGCCGCTTTCTGTGCGTGTTCAAGCTGCGAGTTCTCGACTATGTCATTAACACCGTGTCACGAACACGCTTTTGTCGCTCGCTCCGATACGTACGCCGGTTAATAAAGCCCTGAAAAGGCGCCCCGTCGTTTCGCGCGCCGAAAAGTTGCTTCCGCGTGCAACAAGATGGAAAATTGCATTCCGCCGGACCACGTTCGTGCCTGCGGCCCGCTGCTGCGAGCTACTTTTCGCGGGACTTCAATTGTCTGTTCTTTCAATTTGACGTTATTTAATCACTTCTGTTTACGTGCCTCGTTATGCTGGAACTCTTCTTGCGACTCGGCCCGCTCTTATTTTTCTGTTCTCTGTTCCTTGACACGTCGAATGCCGCACGGTTTCGTAGAGAAAAGTACACAACATGGAAAAATATAATGTTAACACTGAAACTACTGGACAGGTAAATTGACTTATCTCAGAATTTTTATTTTATAAGTGTTTCAATTACGATTAAACGATATTGACAAATAATTATTCAAAAATTTTATTTTGCAATTTTATAATTCACGAGCAAAGAGAATGTTCATAATTTTTTGAATTTCCGGATTCGATACCTTTCCTTGTAAATTAAACCAATATACGATTAACGGAGGAATAATAGCATATTATTAGTAATATATATTAGCACTAACAATATGAAATATTACTAAGTATACTAATATATATTATTAGTACAAAGGAAAAATGTATACTTAAGAAGTTCATGTCAAGTATATTTAAAGTATATTTAAATTTATGTCAAAAAGGGGATAAAGAGAAACACTACTAAATTAATTTTCTAATCACTGTAGAACTCGAAAGGTCAATTAAGAAACAGTAAAATATTCTTTCGACATCCTCGTTTAAAATAGTATTAAACCAACAACAGAAAGTTCTTGATTAAATTCTGTCGAGCGTCTAAATATACACATTAGCGCGGACAATCCCTGAATCAGCGTCATCGTTTAATTAGCGCCGATACCTGCGATACGACTCGATTCGTGTTCGTAGATCCGCGAGGCGGATCTGTAGGCTCCGGTCTAACGCCGACAGCGAAACGTGCCTCTAATTGAGCCGGCGAACGCGTTTTAATCCCGGCGATTAATTCGTCGCGCGAAACACGTCGCGGTGACTAGCGCGCGCGGCGTTATCCGAGGAACAAACCGAGCGTCGTCGACTGCTCAAATATCATTGCGGCCGTAAAGGCTAGTCCAAATTGAGAAACGATTGTCCGCCGACACGCGTTCGCGAACACAGTCGGCAGATGAGAGACGAAACGCTAGTCTTGAAACAGTACATAAACTTTTGGCTCTCATTATGTCTTCTGCTAGAACGGGAAACGATTTGATAACTGTGGAAAAAAGGTGACAAAAAATTTGGCAGTTATCTTAAAGCTCTCCTTGAACTGTTATTTTAGCTAACAATTTCCGATCTAAGGGGTCCTTTTCAAAGCACACGCTGATTTTCGTGGAACTTATGTGAGATAGTTCTTAAGAAAATATTTGACATTTTTTTTTATCGGCAACATCCACTTTCAAGGGATAAAAACACATTAAAGTTGTAGAATAAAAGTATATTTGTTACAATATTCCAGAAACTACGAAGTCTATAAAATAAATCTAAATTATTTGTTTCGAGACGAATTTAAAGAGAGTTTGTCTTCTACATCCCCTGGTTTCAAAGATATTGTAGAAAAATATACAACCCTGATCTTCGAGGAGTGTTTCCATCCCTTCAAAGTAGATGCTGGCCGATGAGAAAAGTTGTCAAATATTTTCCTGAAAATTATGCTTGACATAAGTTTCATTAAAATCGACGTGTGGTTGAAAAAGTTCCCTTGTAAGCTAATGACGCTTCGTGGTTCACCCTATGTAGTCCATGGATCAACCATAAACAGCGACAGCAACCTCGTTCCGAGACATGACTAGAGACGCTAATTTCACGTGGACGCGTGACATTGTTTATAGATAGTCTACATGCATCGGCCGACGACGGCGTCGTTCAACTGTCGGTAGACAATGTACTTATACAGTCTACAGATAAAGTCTGTCAGTCTGCGGTAGCCTTAATCCGCGCGGGGATTCCGAGCGTGTCCTTGGAGCGAATGGAAACCGACGAGCGGGGACCGCGTGTATCGCTGATACAGCGATGATTTCGCCGCGCGAATGAGGAAAAAGATAGGGGATGATCCGTCACTCGGCGCCCGGCCTCCTTTCTTTCCTTTCTCTCGCGTCTAACGAGAAGTCCGCGTGCCTCGGCATCGGCCCTAATTCGGAACGAGCCGTCGTCGTCCGCGGGATGCGACTTTTCGGGGGATGAACGTTGGCCGACTCGCGGGGCCGCTCGCCAGCCATCAACCTTGACAGTGACGCATGCTCATTGATTTCATTAACCGAAGCGCAGACCGATCGATGAGCGGTTGTTATTCCGAATTGAGTGCTCATCCGCCGCGGTGATGCCGATTTATTCGAATGGCTCGAATCATTTGTACGGAGGAACGGGATAAGCATGGTGTTAGCAGAAATTGAATTCGCTGGGTAATGAAGAGTGGAATTCGTTATTTTGGGAGTTAAAGTGTAGCGAGGATCGGCGTGGGTAAATATCAATTGGTTCGGAGTAAGAGGTAACAAATGTAAAGTTGTGTAAACGAGCTTTGATTATTGTTAAGCTTAAACCGTTGAGCGTGGAATTTCGTTTGAAAAATCTTTTATCGTGCGCGCTGTAAAATCAAATAATGAAGTGTATACTCTAAATGCAGGCCAAATGCACTTATAATATTGTGTATTCTAACGGAAAACTAAAGCGAAACGAAGAACAATTTCCTGTTTGTCTAAAGAAATAAATAATCCATCGTTGAAAAGGTTAGCACCATTTAGAGTTTTCAGATTCTGTACCTACATAGTCATTTCGTAAGACTGTAAAAAAGATAACTTCCTTGAAATATTTTAACAATGCCAATTTTTCAGTTCTTTATAAATGTTTACTGAATGTCTTGTGAAAATCATCTTTGGTAAATTTTTTAAACCAATGTTGACTTATTGATCTTCACAACGTCCCCGTATACATCACAAATGTTCGTTGCTGTGGTGGCTGCATTGAATACTGAAAACGAAACAACATGCAACGCCCTATATATTCTTCAGTAGGTTGATAGTCCGCCATTTTCTTTCAGAATAATTTCTTTCATTATTCAGCTAAAATATATAAATTCACATTCAAACTTCGCGAAACATAAAAACCCTATCCCCATTAATAAATACATTTAAGTCGGATTAAGTTAACTTCACCTATCTAAAATAAATTGTCGACTTATAACTACCCACAATATCATCACAGCAAAACTATCAAAACGGAGTGTCGCTAACAGGCACAAACAATTCCATCAGCGATCACACTTCGACCAAACACCTCCCAGCAACAGCGAAATACACTTCAAATAGCAAGCCGCACTCTCCCGGTTCACTGTTTTCATAAACAATTTTCCGTGGCAAGTCTCCGGTCTGAAAATGGATGCAGGCTGCCGCATCTCTCGCCATCCCTCGCCGCATCCTTCCTTATTTTCCTAAGTGCATCAAAACACTCCGCCGCCACCGTCCTCCATTTTCCAGTTCCCAGCGAAGTAGCTATCGAACGAAATATCGTTTCCCGATCCCGAAAACTCATTTCGACTTTCCACACCTGGTTGCTCCCATGGTGCACGCTGGTCAGGGCTGAACGTTAGGGAAAGTAATTGTTACGTACGTACGGACTTAGAATTATGTTTCTTAAGTTTCTTAATATTGGCTTTCGTTGTATATCATCCTTTTGAACGGTACACCAGTATAGTGGCTCAATTCCGTCTCTATTGTCAATAGCTGTGCACATTACAATCTGTAGTCGTACAATAGAAAATTCTGTCAGTGTCAAATCGCAGACCATGTCAAACGCCGTACAAAGGTATAGATACATTGTCGTAACCTGCGTAGAATTTTTGTTTCGCGAGTGGAATCTTATTCCTGGCGAAAGAATATTTCCGTTTGATTCGGTTTAATTTATTTACGTTACTCACAGCTAATGCGACGTTCAGATGCTCGATCTGAGCGGAGCTGGGTCGAACGGAGCGTTTAAATCTGTTTACTTAGCGGGACGAGTCGACTCTACTTTTTTAAGGGATTTCCGGTTCTCGCGTCTTAACGGTAACGTTCGGACGGCAAGGAAGCGAGCGGATGAAACTCGGCGCAGCGGAAGACAGTGTCCGTGCGGGAAAGGAGCTGCGAAGGAGGGCCCGTAGGAGTGGACGATGCCGGTCGCGCGACCTCCTTGTTTCTTAGAGCGACGGTAGACACCTACTCGTTAACCCCCGGAGACTGGAAAAACGTAACAAAGGGATAGCGGATGAGAACGAGCACGCTGGAAAAGTCTCCGGTGTGTAATTACTGGCTGAATTCTTATTACTCGACGAACACGAGCACTCCCCACAGGCCTGTCCCCGCATTTATCTTTCTTCCTCCCCGCCGGAACTCCCACCCGTTATGCCCTTTACGATCCGTTGCTTTCGAACCGCGGCTCCCCGGAACCGCAGGTGCAGCTTGATTACCAGCTATTTCGACCAAGAAGCGTCGCCCCTATTTTCGTGACGAGAATTGGGGCTAACGCCGCGAGAGGATGAGATTTTGCATGATGAGACCGCGGGCACCGGAGGTTCTCTCGTTTTAAGGAACGGTTCGGGTCCGGTTTAATTCGATGCGAGAGGCGAATGGTTCCATTGGGAGAGGTACGCTCCTGTAAGGAAAAGTGAATTGGAGCTGGATAAAGTATTTTACAGATTCGAGAGAATTAACTGTGTTAGTTAATTATTGATTGCGTTCGAGCGAAATTGTGGGTTACTGTATGTGTGATCTGTATGAGATATACTATGCAACAATATGAAATATGAAATGTTCTATATAATAATATGAAGAAATAAGGAGGAATATGAATACAAGATGAAAATAAATTTAGAAAATAATAGCTTTTCAAGTCTTCTTTTTTTAAACAATCGTGTTTCAGTATAAAATATACTATATAATAGTATGAAGAAATAAGTTTAACGAATGAGGAATATGGATACAAGATGAAAATAAATTTAGAGAATAATAGCTTTTCAT
The DNA here is from genome assembly GCF_051020985.1 of Nomia melanderi. NCBI lineage: Eukaryota > Metazoa > Arthropoda > Insecta > Hymenoptera > Halictidae > Nomia > Nomia melanderi. The sequence goes on along the minus strand of NC_135012.1, from coordinate 10,967,596 downwards.
TTAAGTCTTCTTTTTTTAAACAATCGTGTTTCAGTATGCCCTGCTGAAGGTTAACTGTGTAGATACATTTCATAAATTTTGAAACTGGATACTTTTAACGATAGGCTTCAAAACAACAATTTTTATTCTAAAATTTTAACTTTATTTTCTTCAGTGATTACATACTAAATATATAATCAGAATTTAGTTGAATAAGCCAAGTGCGCGTGTGCATTTTCAACCTTAATTTATTTGAGAACAATATAAGAAAGCCACGTGAACATTGCTGACAATTAATTAATTACTGTAGAATGCGTTCTGACACATACTTAAAGAATTGCGCTCTTATTAGTCAACGCCAGCAGTTCCGAATAGACGTGTCAGGACATTTCCTATTTTCCGAATGGTAAGACAGGGACATGCTGTGGCTTAATTACTCCAAGATTCGAGTGTCTGTAGGAATCTGACAATGGAAGGTGACTACGCGATCTGAGCATCTGTAAACGACCAGTGTGCGAACACGGAAAGCAATTGTAATGAAAAGTTTTCTAAAAAGTCACGTAAATTATGAAATTAAATTTTCTCTGCTAATTAAAGTGTTCTGAATAGATATTGTTACTTTTCGTACTAAATAAGAAGTGAATGAAAGTTATATTATTAATGTTTGCGAAAGAATTGATTACATTGAATATTCATAATAACATAATCAGTTAGGAAATCTAAAAGTATTGAATAAATGAAGTACTGCGACACGTTTTTGAAATTTATCTGTTAATTTTGATATTTATAAATTTATGTGTACATCATTCTAATTTTTATATTAAAATTAGCGAAAGTTTAATAATAAAACACTTAAAAGATTAAGCTTGATCTTATCTAAAGTGTCTTAAAATCTCTAATTACACTCATAATGAGTTTGAAAATCTCATCACAAAGTCACATTTCTTGCATTAATTTAAATATAGCAAAGTTGTAATTAGTTAATAATATACGACCTATATTTATTCAGCCTATATCGTCTGGTAAATAACATTACATAAAACTCTAGATAAAAATGAATATATTAATGAATAAATTTTAATCCGTACTCCGTGAAAATAAATGCAACTCTACATTTCAGAAATTCTTTGCTCCCCGTTCCATTCCTATTTCCTTTGTATCCATTTATTTTATTAAATTATAATATCTGCACTCGCGCAGAGCACGTTGTATCGATGCTTATCGCAGCAGAATATCGGCGATATTACTTCTATTCGTTTTTAATTATTCCTCCATGGGTATTTATGTTCGAAAAATCAGCCTGTCAACAGGTTAATGAACAAAAAATTCAATTGATTCTCATGCAATATTCATTAGCACTGCGACATATTCCATTTACGTATTAATTTAATGATTAAATTCGACGTGATTTACCAGTTCCGCACAGTCAATCCGGATCGATCCATTTATTCGCTAATGTAATAGCTGCGATTGTTTCAGTTCGTTTTTTCATTTCGCGTTAATGGTCAGACATAAATACGTACTATTGTAGGCACACCAGCGGAGCAATTTCGTTTCTACAAAATTCTATTATATCGGTGCGCCCAGCGAGACACAATATCGCATCCGAATTTCGAAACAGTCGCGAGTGGCGTCCTCTTTCGTCATAGACCAGCAGAACGCCTACCAATTAAACGTATGGCCGTTATTCTATCCCACGGCCGTTTAATTAGAATGCAAATGGCGGCGCAAAAATCTCAACTGCCGCAGCCAGATTTGCGATATGCAAATATCCGTATTTCCACGGCGCGGACGGTCTCGAGACCATCGCCCGTTTCCTCCATTTTGTCGGCGCGTCGAACTCTTTCCAATCGGCGGAAAACAGAAGCCCCGTTTCACACATTTGTTGCAAACTTATCTGATTAAGCAAATATCGAGTACCAAAACTTTTTTTATTGTTTACCAATGGTTACAGACAAATCAAAGTGTTAATTAACTGACTGTGGAATTTGAAAATCAAATAATGAAGTGTATACTGTTCTAACGCAGACCAAATGCACTCAACGAAGAAGAATTACATGTTTATTTGAAGAAATAAATAATTTATCGTTGAAAGAATTAGTATCATTATGATGTTAAGATAATATTATAAAAGGAATAAAGTGAAGTTACTTTGTAATGTTTAAAATATTTAGAATCTTAACTCTTATAATGTCTCTTACGTAGAAAATTCTTTACTTTATCTCTAGTCGTTATGAAAATTAATTAATTCTCCGAAATTGTGGGATGATAATAAAGTTTGTGTATAATGGTGGGAGTATAAACTGCATTATTGGCCTTATTATTCAATATTGATTGATAAAGTCTTCAAATAAACAAAATACCTTGCGACTAAATATTATAGACAAAAGTATCTTGTAACTGAACAGTCAACTCAACTAACTCGCCATCATCCGCGCGACCGATCAGTTAAACACACTGACAATAAATCTGTTAAAATCGCAGCCTCCGGCGGTCTCAGGTCTGGAAAATCTGCGGTGGTCGGAATTTAATTTTACAAACGCATGTCCAGGTGATATTACACGACTTTCGTATTGCGCGACATTTCACGGTGTATAAAACTGCTATCACCTGCATTTAAATATTCAGAAACTGCAACGCACGTTCCGCGCACGGTCCGGTTTGCACCGTCCGCCGCGCCGGTGCATGCATCCTACCGGTCGCATTTAGTTTTTCTCCATCGTTTTTGTTCTTTTTCCTTTTGCCCCATTTTTTTGCTCTTCTGTTTTTGGCGCGCCAGTTGCCAAGGCAATACAATATACCTTCGAGCGTCAATCCTGCAACGTGAAAAGAGACACTTGGCCTCGGATGAATTTAATCTCCTCGTTTATGTCACTGTCCTTTTTTTAGCGAGATACATTGGCCGTGCAATGGCCCGCCGAAAATATTCAGTCTCGCGTTGTACACTTATGCATCGTTGTTCAGGAGTTCGAGATTACTTTCAATAATGGGGGGTTTTTTGAAAGACGAAGATAGAAAATAATCAAAGCAACTAACACTTAACGAGTGTAATAGTTTACTCCAAAAATTATTGCAGTATAAGGTTACGCACATTAATAATGTTAATAACATTAATAATAAATTATCATGTTCCATAGAAGCTGTCGAGTGAGCCACATTCTTGTTGAATTAAAACTTTTTGTATTACGCTTTGTTTTCCTAGATATTTGTAACTATTTCATAAATAATGTCATTCTATTTAATTAAAATTGTAAATTTACATCATACCTTCGGATAAGAGAAAAATCAAAGTGTACACCATATTTTCGGACGGAGAAAGTATTATGTATAATTTTATTTCACTATATTTTTTCGCATAAGTTTCGTATTATTCAAACGTGTCTTTAATTATTCGAGATTATCCTAATACTGAATATTTAATTCAATTTTTAAACTGTCATCGAATTTAACGGAAATGATAGAATTTTTTTGGAAACTCTAAATCAATCTGTGTCTATATTCAGCGATTTTATCAAAAAATGAGAGCATTGTAACTGCAGCACGTCGGATTTATTCTTCTGTGAAATCTAAAGCTTTCGGTCATCGATTTTGTTCTTGGTGAATTATTGAAACTTCAATCACACGCAAAATTCTCGTGCATTCTAGTAATACGTGACGTATGTATTGTACAACGCAGAAATTATTTTCTTCGGTGCAAATGTGTACGTATTTACGTGGACATACCTTTCAACTATACTTTAAAATGAACATGAGTTTTTACAAATATATACTTCGTAAATCTAACATATATTTAATATTTTATATCTATTTCAACAAAATTTTAATTTTATTTCTAACAATATAAGGAACTTCAGTTAATCGAACGTTAAATATTTTGCAATGCACAACATCGTCCATTGAACAGTCACGTAAATATTTATATATATCATCCAACAGTAGCCTCTAACGAGCGACGTGCTCGCATTTCAAATGTAAATACGGCATAACTTTTTATCAGCCGGGAATATTGTGTCCCGTACATTTCACGCTTAATTCTTCTCATTTTCTCACCTCTCCGCCTTCCATCTTTCTGTTTTTAACGGAACGCGGACAACCGGAATTATTGAACTGTGAAAGCTCAATTTTAAAATAGATATGAATATTCAAAGAATGAAGAGTTAATATCATCGTACAGTTTTTAAGCTCTTACAGTTTCTCCCGTATATATCTATTAATACACCGCAAAAACATTCTGCATGTTATTTCTGAAATATATCCCGCTAAATCCGTTAACCGAAGAAACTGTGTGTTCCTCAAATTTAAATTATGCTAAGAGGGGCTTTCGTAAATATGAAAATTCATTCATTTAGATACAGGTATAATTTAATGAAATTATAATTAAGTAAAGAAATTTGTAATAATTATTACATATTCGTTTTTATGATAGCATTTTATTGTTCACCAGATGATCATATATTCCTTAAAATTATCATATTTCCGCAAGAATTTTTGTCACAAAATTCCTATTATGTTAATGATAATCTGTTGTTACACAAAATTTCGGTCTCATTGTTTTACGATCTACGCGAATCAGCTGCTAGTTGTTATCAATTAAACTTGTTAAAATAATTAGCTCTAACTGTAACTCTAATTAATAAAATTCTCTCATGGAAGATGTCATTCCTGAGATAGTCGACTTAAAAAGTTTGTCCAACGCATTAATATTTATAAGAAGTAAATTTTCAAACACGATTGTTTAACAGAAACAGTACAGCACGAAAGAATGTTATTCTACATTTTCCATTTACAATTCGTTCTTCGCATAGATTAATTAATTCTTAGTTTGACTACGATTTCAGAAACACTCTGTGTATCCATACACGCACTGCCAGTCAAAAGTTTGGTGCCAATACATCGGTTAAAACAGAGACTTCCATTTTATGTAAACAACTTTTATTGAAGCATTTTCGTGTATGTTTTGGTTATTTTATTCGATATATTTAGAAGATATACAATTTTCCATTTGTGACGTTACATAGTTGCAAGTTCCAAACTTTTGACCGACAATGTGGATGAGTGACGTGAACGCAACACATGAAAATGGAAGACTGAAACCATAAAGGTATTAAATATCGAATTTCAAAAAGTTGAGTTACAATTCGAGTTCGAATTAAAAAGAGTGCATTGTACCTTTCCCGCGTTGTATTAAACAAATCTACGTATTTGTCAGTTTGCTTCCATTCGTAAACATTTCCGCGTTTGTCCGAGAATCGCAGACATGTTTGTTTATCTTTCAATAAATCGACCAGCGTAATGCGGAAACACGCAAACAACGCGAAGAACGTAATAGTTATTGAAATCAACCGTTGTCGATCGAAACGCTTTACTATACGAAAGTGTAACAAATATAATTTTTATTCCTATTTATCATGCTCTCTGTAGTTTGAGCTACATTTTCCGCTTAATTATATTAACTTTCTGTATTCCACTATACTCTCCGCGTGGACATTGCATGGATAATAAAATTGAATAAAAGGTTAATTTATTATAATGGAAAATGGATTGAAGTTATATTCTCAGTATTATTAAAATAAAACAATTACTTTCAATATATACACTACTTTATCTGAAATGAAAAATTCCTCGATATTTAATAAATGGATAATCTTCGAAGAGGATTGAAAGTTTTATCAGCGTTTTCTTTACATTTTGACAGTACTTCATTGTTTTACAAGTGAACTATATATATTAGTGAGTAAGAATCATCGCTTGAATTACAAACAATTAATGGGAAGTAAGAATACTTAGTAACGGAAGTATCTAAATAATATTATAACCTAAGACCTTTTAGATTAGTTAGATGTAAGATTTTTCTCTATTTACAGAAATAAACAAAATTTAATTCCTTTTTCTGCAATCTAATTTAATTTAATCACCTAAATTCTAAAATTGGTTTCCTAAAATTTCTTTGATCCAGAACCAATCTGTATTTTTCTATGAACAATACATTTCTTAACCAGGTAATTGCGTTTGACGAGTATACACGTCATCTTAAAGCTTGAAATCATACTAATTCTTTACTTTTTCAGATAAACGCGTAATTCTTCTTTCCTTTGCTCCGGTTTTCCATTAAAAAACACTGTACTTTCGTCCTGCGTTCAATGAGTACACACTTCATTTTATTTTATTGCACACAAAACGAGAGATATTACAAACTAAATTCTACAGTTAACAGGTTACAAATTTTTCATTACTCGAAACAAGTACAATTAATTATATTATCCATCTTTTCTTTAAAAGAACAAGTAACATCACACGAAGCACCCACAATTCCCATGGCAGGCTACGCGTTAAAGATTGTTTCGAAAGACGCGGCGAGCTGTAGCCGGCCGCATTCCGCCATTTCCTCCTTTCCGCATTCCTATTCCGCGGCTGTCGTTCCTGCCCCTTTGATTGCTCATGTATGATCATACTTTCGCCCCTTTGCATGAACCGGGCCACGTCACGGGATCGCGGAAAAGGGAATACACGAAAGGGCGGCATCGGGCAAAGAAAAATGTGAAGATAGCGCGGGCTCCGACCGACCGACCGACCGACCGGGCTTCCGCGGGATGCAAGATTTCGCAGAAAGGAACGCCGGTGGAGGGAAGGGAAAAAAAGGAAGAGCAGGGATACGTGCTCCTTATGCTGAAATCACTGCGGAACTTGTGCGTCACGGGACTTTCAAACGTCTGAAACACAATTTCCCCCGCAAAAAGTATTAAGACTTTGAAACTGTATTTTCGGTGCCAGAAAGTAAACTTTTTATCCCCCCTTCCCCGTCTGCCCCTTTCTCGAGTTAACATTCAGTCGTTCTAGTTTGTAGCCGGTGATCGTGTGTTCTGCGATCTACATGCATAATATATAATTCGTTTACGGAAATCGTTCGTCTATGAGTTACACGTTTCAATTTTACTCCTTTTTAATCAAGTTTGCGCGCATAGCTTATGAACCATTGCGTTTTTCAATCTGGGAAGAATATTTCAGGAGGTACTTCTCGCGGAGTTTAATATTCATTTGAATTTATGTTTAATAAGTGATACAACCTAGTAAATTGAGAGAAGCATTTTAATAGACCGAACATTAATTTATTCTGGACGCTGAACAGATTTACGTTTTTAAATTAAAACGTTTCGAAGAACGTTCTGTATTTAGGATTCCATTTTCAATTTCGCTTTGACTTTGGATTCTCGATACATGAAAAAGTTGTTTCAGCCCAAAATAAAAGTGAAGTTATGGTTGAAATTTTTTCCATACAAAAATCGTATGTTATTAAACGTGTAATGTTATATGCTTTTTCAAATTGCAGCGTATCTTAAAGTGGCGTTACCGGTAAATATCTCGATCACTTTTGTGTTAATCGAAAAAACTAACTAAATAAACTGTAATTGTTAGAAAAAAAACAGCAGAGTCTATAACGTTCAATTTTTGCTTGGAATACCGTGCGTTGTTTATTTAGAACAAACACCGCAGAAATGAACAGATCTTGTGGTCAATAAATACTGTGAATACTATCAAAAAATACTCCACGAAATTCTAGTTCAATCATTTTAATAATTGCCGAGATATTCATCGCACAAATTAAAAAAAAAAGAATTTTTAAAAATTTCAAGAAAACCGTATCTAAAGATAGTAAACATAACGATACCCTGCACATACGCAGAGTTATCAAATTCAATGATTTTTCACTGAAATCGCTAGAAAGAACACTCAAAAGATAGTACACTGATAGAAACATGAAATAAATGTTTCAAAGAAATTGGACTAGCACGATCCATAAACACGAGGATTCTTTGAAAACTGTTTAACATTAATTCAATTCGAATCAATATCAATCCTCGCGGAAACTTTTCCTTTCACGCATTCCCTCTCGACGCCTAGCTCTCTTATAAACGTGTATAATTTTGCATAAATTTCCCGTGGCACTCATGAATAATATACACCGCTATCAGTACTCTGATTACTCTGTTGCATTTCAAATCTAACACGTTGTAAAGCCTTTTACATTTCGAGCGTTAATATTCATGAGGGAAAAATTTTCACCGGTGCTTCTTATTAACCGAAACCATTCGCCCATTCGAAACAATACCTGGCCGCTCTCTCGGATTTATCACCTCCGTCGATTTACGATGCCCGCCATTATCATGCGAATAATAAGGGAATTTTTCAAAGATTCCCGTGGCAATAGATCCAGATTTTGTCAGATCCACCCCGGTAATCTACGAATCGAGTGTCACGCTAATTTAACTCGCTCTGATATTTCACCGAATAAAAGTTCACTGTTGTTCGTTCGAGAATTTATTACGAACAAAATTTTATAAATGTCACTTAGATGAAGAATTTGAGTGATTCTATTATTTCTGAATAATATACATAATGTAACATTATAGTCTGCGTTTATATTTTACATAAAATGACCGGTTCAATATTATAACAATATCATTCATTACAAGAATGTAATTTATGTTAATTTAATTTATTTTATACAGTTTAATTCAAGTTAATTTAATATAAAGAATGGAAGAAAGTGGATTTCTTTAGAAATTGGTCAATATTTTTATAGAAATTAATTTATTTTTTGTAATTTATATAGCATATATATTTATATAGCAATTCATAGATTGTTCCAGAACTACTTATTAACTGTGTTCCATACTTGTTTACGTATCTGACAGACACCATGGGTTCCGTTTTCCACTGAATTTACGTTGTAAGATATAGTTTGCAGATAACTTCACAGTTTATGCAGATGAGTTCGTCACTGTTTACATGTGCAAATGTAAATTTTGTTCAAGACGGATGATCGCCATTAGACGCACTTATGCTTGCTAAACTCCGCTCTAAGTCGATAGTTAGATACTCAAAAGGTAACATAAATGTCGCAGTCGCAAACTTAGTGTAACATGGAAGTATTAGAAATCGTATTATTTAACTGCAGTGATAGTAAATTCTGTTTGTGATCAAAGTTATCAAATATATTGAAGGATAGTAATTAACGCCTCTCAACGTCAATATACAGCTTCTTACTAATAACACTGTCGTTTTTAAAAATAAGGATATAGAAATTTTCGAAGCAATTTATAAAATGAAACAGAAAAATTAAAACAAGAGAAAATTGTGTTTACTTTAATTCTATTTGTATGATAATTGCATAACTTCTGCCAACTGTTACCTCACAATCTATTTTTGAATTTTCTAAATACAAATAAAAATTTCAGATTTAACAAATGAAATTTAATAATCCTCTCTATGAGACATTTGACTTACAGATTTTTTTATTGTATATTTTTAGCAACGAAAAAATAGATTCTACGATATTCCATTAAAAAAAATTGTAACTAATTTAATCATGATACGAGTCTTCGAGAAGATAAATATCCACAAAAGCGTTATCCGATGTATTAAATTCGCAAACGCTACAGGAATATATCATTTTATTTCGGTACGTGGTTAAAATCGATGACACACTGGATAAACGAATCTTTTTATAGGAATATTGCAACATAAGCCCTTTTTACGATTCGGTAAAATTATTCAAAGGTATCGAGCCGGCAAAGCTCGATGAAAGTGACTCGGAACTTACAAGAAAAAGTATCGAACCCGAAAATTCAAAAAATTATGAAACTTCACGTGTAAGTAGCGTAAGTCAAACCTAATACTTTGCAATTTTCTTTTCGTGTTGAACTTCACTTTAAAGGGATGAACTGTCCCCTGAAAAATACAAATTTCCCTTTTCTGCGGATTATTTCGAGAACCATAGTAGATAGTGGAAAAAAGTTTCAACAAAAAGTACAATGTTCTTTCACGTCTATACAATTATAAAATGAAAGTTTCAAATCAATCATTTTCAGAATGAAACTTTTGGAAAACTTTATTCTGCAATTTTATATAAATAACTACTCTTATAAATAACTACTATAGAACTATCATTAACATTCACTACTATACAATCTCTGTAAAAACACTCAAAATTTTCATTCATGACTATGTTACTTTTTAAATGGTTTCTCTTCTTATGACACGTACATTTCAAATAGAGTCTAACGTTAAATTACTGGACTAAGTAAATAACTACAAAAAAGATTAACCGTTTGAGACATTTTTTATGACAGTTACATAAGTCTACGTCTACAGCTGTTGAAGATTAATCAAGCACTTCGGATTTCGAGACAATTAAAAATAACTGGAGAGTTGAACGACAGTCGAGATGGTGGTCTCAAGGGTTGGTGAAACGCCGAAATCACGAGCCACCACCACCGGCACAGAGCATCCACGTATTCTTAACTCAGTTAAACCGCAAACCACTGTCTGCAACCAGCACTAAGCTCACGCCAAACCTCAAGGTGCAAATTTATTCGTGGTGGCAATTTTCTACTCCCTATCATTCCCGCGTTGAATCGGTAATCGAGTTTCTCATTTTCCTCGCGGGTCAGGCGATGAACTTAACCACCTTATTTGTTGCTGTTAAAAGTTTAATTGCTTTCGTGCTCGACGCTCCCTGGGCGATGCAGGAATTACGGGGTGTTGAACGAAGATTTGAAATATATTCGTTTTCGTGTACGCTTGACGGAAATAAATAGTCTCACATGTAATATATTTCAAAACGTTATTATTATTATATATATAGCAACAAAAATTTTTCAAAGGTAATTATTTTAATTAATAAAATTATTATTATTCATATTGGGTAAAAGAAGCATTTTTTTGAAACTTATAACGTAGATAATTTTCCTTTCATTTCAGTTAATATTGATTTCATTAAAATGCCAGATTTTATGAATGTGTGCGGTACTAGATAATTGATTACAAAAATTCATAAAACGTCGATCACTTAATCACATAGTTTCAATCTTAATGATCGCTATTTAGCTCCACTTTTCTGGGTAATATAGAGTATTATAACATCTTATGGCTCTCAGCTGCAGATACGAATGAATGAGCAGGTATAAAACTAAAAAATATATTATTCACAATTTCTTCATCTTCATCTGAAGAATTCATTTTTCATTCATTCCGTAAAGCCGTCGTTGTAATAATCTCCGCTAGTTGAAATTAAATCTGCAAAAGGTTCGTTAATGGCGGAAATAGGTAATACTCTGATCTCTCTTCTCTCGTAACTCATCAGCAGAATATTGATTATCGAACTATTATTCGATTGTGAGTGAAAATAATTGCTCAAGGTGCGAAGAGGAAATTAAAAGTAAATTTTTATTCAAAGTATTACATAAAGATTCCGTGCGTTTCATGTGCAAATCTTCTATTTTTTGGGATGTACGACAAATCAGTCATATTTTTATTTATTCTACCCCGTTCACACAAAGCTGTAAATAACGCAGTTCACCGGGATTTAGAAAGTATTCTCACGTATCCATGAATACCAGCAAAATTTACGTGGATCCATTTACGTAACGCAAGTTGTATATTTCTACGTCAGCAATTTTTCATCAAAATTCTAGAAAAATTGATAGACCGGTGGGTTCCGGTGGATCGAAGTGTCAAATAATACACTGACATCAAGTACAAGAATGTAGAATATTAAAACGCTGGAATGTCAAATATTTCATATTGCTGCTAGTATCCAGTTTTACTTTAATACTGGCTTTCAGGTAAAGACATTTTAGCGGTCCATAGCTGTATCAAAGTAACAAAAGAAATAATTTTTTGAAACCGTATATTACATACCTTCAGCGAAAAGTCATTCCTAGAAAATCAGTAAAATATCAGATGAACGCCAATGACACTTTAATTCAATTAGTAAAATTCTCGTAATGAACATTCGCCAAAGATTTCAAACCTAGACAACTTGTTTAGGTATTTTTTTTACAAAAATGGCTGGAATAATATTTTATAAGACGAACGCTCCTTGTACCATAAAACAAAGTCCGCGAATCTCACGGCTGCGAACGACAACAATTACTCGGACAGCGTGAAATCATCATCGGCGATGCATCGCGAGCGAACGTCAAGATTTTTCCGCATAACCTAAATATCAGGATTCAACGCACCGCGAAATTTGCATAAATCCGCCAGTCGGGACCGATCAAATTAATCGCGCGTTAACAGCGCACGACTGTAAATAAATTAATAATTTCATTAAACAACTCGTGTGCCGTGTACACAGTTACCGTCGGCGCCATAAATTATGTTCGTTGGCGTGTCGCCAATGATACAAATTATTGATTGTACCTGGGACGCAAAATGTCGCCGGAACCGGCGGCGCTTAGTTTAAAACCGGTCGTGCCCGGACTACGAATCGAGCGCGAAAAACAGCCGATGGGTTCGGCCAAGTACGAATCACGCGTCTCCGATGATGGAAAGCGTATTTAACTACATTATATTAATGGTGTTTCGCATCGCCGCGGCATTCTCTGCCGGGGCTCGCGATTCGCCTGAACGGAATAGAAATTTCAGCGGTCGTGATGCGGTTTAACATAAATCCACCGCAAATTTCGTTCTCCCCAGAACATAAATCATGGTTCACTCGAATCGGAAAATCTCGGTTTTTCCAGCGAGTAGATTTTTTTTGGTTTTCGTGGTTCCTCGTGTCAGGTTGTCGAACGATTTTTTCGTTGCGTTATTCATTAATTATGGATAACGTGAATACGTTTATTCGAATAAAATGTTAATCGCGTGTTTTGACTGCTGTTCTTTATGATTTTTGCGAAGCGTTTCCTTTAATTTTTAAATTTGGTTTCCTTTTTATCGATATTCCATGGTTTCCGATTCTTTTGAGTTTCTTTTTGTTAGAGTGAATGTAATTAAATGGATTAATCATTGGAACTTTTTCTAAGTGCTTCTTTATTTTTATTTGATTCGTACGATCAACTTCGTATGATCAACTTCAAAAAAGTATAGAAAAAATTATTGTATTAAATACAGTACTTCTAATTCAATTTTTTAATATTTCATTTTTTACAATACATTTCATAAATAGAAAATGAACTGAAATTTCAAGCAATTCCATATTTTCTTAGCTTCGAGTATTATCGTACGCTATGAATGTCTATATATCTACATTTTAACGATGAGACATTTAGTCTTGTAAAAATTCTACGATTTAAACTCTCATAAACCTTTTGCACTCAAAAATTTTCCACTATAAACATTCAACATTTTCCTATGAGATACAGAAGACGTTCTTTGAAACCAATCAATGAGAAAACACATAAATCAAGAAAAAAAGCTATTTTATTCTATTTCCCATATTGATGCACTATACAAAGCTCAATATCATACATGACTTTATAATTTTTCTATATCAAATCAGGCGATTGAAAGTTACCTCTCAAGTGCACAGGGTTAATTCGAAGTAATTAGAAACACGGTCTCTTCATTTAGAAAGGGATTGATTCGGTGATGACAATTTTCAATAGGTGGATGTCGAATGGTGCATTATAAAAACGTGCGATTCACGGTACGCTGGTAATACGCACTCCACCTCGAGTGCCCTAGACTATCACGATTCGTTAATAACGAGAATTGATTGTCATTTGTTTCAACGTTGAAGATTTTAATAATCTGTTACAAATGTCGCTACTCGAAGTAATCCTCAAATTACATATCACCGTGACAGAATTCTTCGGTAATTTTTATGGTAGAAATAATTCTTATATAAAAAATGGTATAATATATAAACGCTGTTTAATAGAATTTGAAATTTACAGAATATTATAAATAGAATAATATACTTAAGTCTGTCTAAGCCGCGAACGTACATGCAATTATTCCAGACAATCTTTTTTGTAAATTCATCGTTCGTACCGAGCAGTAACTCAATCGTTCTTTTCGCTTTTTTAGGAAACAGGAGAACGAAATTCTATTCTTGCAGCAATATGGACAATTCGGATGATTGTATCTGCGGTTGATAAAAAATTTCTCTTCTCCTTCGTGGGAAATCCTATTAGGGAAAACAGTATCGTATCGCACGGTCTTCGATATCGCGTTCCGACAAATCTGAAACTTTTTTGTTTCGTAATAGCATTTTTGTGATCCTTATAGAGTTCTTTCCCTACTCTTTGCTAAAAATCAACTATTTTTTCCGAAAACCGAGTGTGATGCAGCAGTTTGGTTTTCGGATTCGTGTTTAAGGCAAGGAACTCTATAAGGATCACCCAGTGGCTATTACAAAACGAAACTAGCGTCGAACAGTTTATTAAACTTTTTCCACGCCCGAAACTGCGCTCGAGCAGATAATCGGTATAAAGTTTTCAAACAGCAGGAAGGAAGCTGTTCGAGACAGATATGGGGTACAGACGAATGCATTGAAAGATTCAATAAGCCCCTCGAATCCCACAGGAATGGATGCTACGTGTCCGATGCTTCTGAGCACAATCCAGGTAATTTTTCACGTACGACAACGGCAGTGGAACGTTGTTACCGGTAATTTAATACAAAATCAGTTTATCTTCTGCTTGCCAGGTGATACAGTGCATGTCAAGCGCCGGGAGAGGCACGTACGAAGAACGTAATTCCCTTCGAATCAAGTACGATTAATTACTCTACACCAGCACCAGTGCTATTGTGTCCTAGCAGACTTTCTTAGGGACGATTGTTTTTAGAAATGAATTGCAGAATTTAGTCTACAGTTATTCGAATAGTTTTAATAAAATGATTCAGTGTTGATGTATATTTAAAACATTAAACTTCATACACTTTAAGTTGAAAATGAAAATTTTTCGTGTTCTTTTTCTACATCAGACGGTTTTATTAATATTTTTACTTCATTATGCTTTATAGGTTAAAAGATTGTATAATATCTAAAAATTCAAAATCTACTGATACAAAAATTTTTATGATTTAATCAGCTCAATACTTTTAACTGGTGTGATTAAATGACTTAAACATATGGAAAATGAAGCTTGTTAATTCAATCTTGGTATAACAGAAGCAAAGGTTATAAATTGGTTTCGTTTGACATCGGTACACACTAGAGTGACAATCGATCACCACGTTTCGATAAATTATACTCTGCGAGAGAGTCGATAGGGACTCTGATACTTTAATTGAATAGGCATTAATCAATCACATTATTCCACCTGATTAGAAACACATCATCGTTAAACATCTATGCTAAGCCAAGATAATTTAGGGATCTCCCGCTAAATTGTAGACTTCCTGCGATTTTCACAGACTTTAATTAAAACCATGATAAGTGCAATAATATACATAACATAATGATGCAAGTATTTTCATAAATCAATGTTCAGATATTAGAATAAACACGCGATGCACAATACTCAATTCATTCAAATGCTAAGAAAAAATAACCGACACTTTTTAAGCTACACAATTAATATACGGTTGAATACGTTTTAACATTTTCCAGTCGGAAATTTATTCAATAACGATACCTGAAAGTCGCTTTAGTTTCATTTAAAATCTGCATTCTCCTTTTAGGGGATGGAGTATTGAGGTATAGCTCTTCTAATTGAATCGATAAGCTCAGTCGATTCAAGTGAAGTCTTTTTTTAAATTGATGAAATCGTAGTATTTATATTTCAGTAATTGTCTATTCTTGCATCCGAAGAATTGGAAATAAGTAAACTGTAGACTAAGAACGCAACGGTAAAGGAGTAAAATAGTTAACCATATTTTATTTTATTTAACAGAATGTAGATATTGAAATAAATTAATCGAACCTGTCATCTAATCTCAAATTTTCTTCAGAACTTCTTAAACATTACAGTGAACTGTAACATTTTCTCTATCTTTTCTAAACTAATAAAAATTCTGACAATCATATGTTCCCTATCAGAATTGTTGCAACCGAACGAATAAAACAAAAACGTTACTCGACCTGATTGAAACTTACGTTCACTTCTATCACGCACACCTTGCATTCGCCACGAATAGAATCCACGTTGCACTGAAACTTCTTATCAAACTTATTCAAAGTAAAAGTAGGGAAGAGGGGTAATTCTTCTCCGATCCTGAGAACCAATCAACGTGTCCGTCTTCTTTTTTCCCCGAGCCGAGGAAAATAAGGGGAATAACGCGCAAAGAATCAGAAAAAGAAAGGCGGAAATAGCGAAAGGGTATTGGGGTTGCTTCCCTTAGCAATTCCCCGGCTCGGCGATGTTTTTCGCGAATTATAGGGCTGCCACTGTAAATACTGGCTCTCACGGGCTACTACATTTTTACGAGATACTTGGGAACCGGCCCGAGAAGTGGATCCAAGACTGTGCCGCCTTTAATTCATTATAACAGTTCTGAATAAAATGCCGGATCCCGTGCTTTACATGACCGAAGTGAAAAGGACGACGGTCATTGATGGGAGCATTTTAAAGCGAAGAGCATCGTTCGCTGAATACGCGGCATTATTCGCCGGCAGAAAGATGGTGCTTCCGCGTTGCGTAGATGTAATTTACTGTTCGGAAAGTAGCTCACTCGCCGAATACGATTAAGGATTTCTACTTGCTGCACGGTGCACGGTGAATTACTGAACTTCTACTTAGGAGGAATTTTACCGATTCCAATCTGGAAGGTTTGCGGTAGAAATTCTATATTATAGTGGCTGAAATAACGATTACTGTTAAACGAAATGTTAAAAACATTCATATTGTTTCAGTTTCATTGAATTGATTGTGAATAAATTATTGATGTGTAATTTAATATTTGGTCTATCATTGAATACTATACTTTTGTTAATTATACATTTAAAATGTAAAACACGCAATATAAATACATAAAACATATTCAAAATACAGAATATAAGAAAAGTTGTTTCACCGTTATCTCACCATTCTTTTTTAAAGAATTTTTAAACGATAATATAATTGATACAATGAGATAACGTAGACATTCATTAAAAGGATTCAAGTAAAATAAAAATTTGTAACTTACATAATGCAAAATCTTATACACAAGGTACAAGAAGAAACAATAAAATATATATATTTAAATTATACATAACTGACGAAGTTCTATAAGTTCAAAAAATAAGTAAAAGAAGAGAACATATTTGCTATCGTGTCCTCCTCATTACAGAAGGTAAGAAGCACGAGACATAAAAAATTTCTCTTCGTAATCAAACGAAAATGTTGTTCCCAGGAATGGAAGCAAAGGACCGCGGTATACTAATTGCGGAAGTTCTCAGCCGGCGTGCATGTGCCATTTTTCTTTCCAGCGGCCCCGCGTTTTGCGTAACAATCGTACAAACGAATTCACACCATTTTAGATGTTGAAATGAAATACCACATCCGTTACTGTTAGCCACCAACTTCCGTGGAAATTCCTTAATTACTGCTTTCGGTTTCGGCACACTAACACCCCCAGCGCGTTTCCATAAATTGCGGACGCGGAATCCCTGCTTACATTCTTTCGTACCGTCGTTCTTTACATTCCTGTTACAACACGTAGAACCATTATATTTCAACGATACGATCATCAAATATTCATAAAACAACATTGCTTTTATCCCTTGGTTGCGAGGTTACCGTTGACACTAACTCTGTGGTCATCGAACATTAAAATAGAGTATAATTTTAAAATGGTCAACCTTGAATTTTGTCTACACTTGTCATTGAAAAAATTCAGAAATCGTTAAACAAATTTTCGTTGGTAATTACTATAAATATCAATTATATTATTACTATTACTATCAATATTACTATCAATACTACAACGTATACGTGAAAAAATCGAAAAGAATCTATCGTTACAATTTTTATAGACTTATTGCACGCACAATCCTTGATGTCAATATGACTTCAATATCAGGTTCACTAAACGACAAAAGTAGACGCGTATTGAATTTTTTAATATTCTTTGGCGAATAATCCTTATAAAAATTGTAACAATATATTTTTTCTCGGTTTCTCCGTATATTGATTATAATATAAAAGCGAAACTATTTATGTTTCAAATAATTTCGGATATTTAACGCGTTCAAAATATCTGAGCACTGAAACCCGTCATTTTACGAAGCAAACAATCCAGTCGAAACAGTTTCTAACCACAAGTAAACGCAACAAGTCTCAAGAGATAAGACAAGAAGAAAATGAATGGAGCTCCATAGTCTGGAAAGACGGTAGCTTATAAAACGTCAGAAAGTAAAGATATTGTAGCCGACATATTGAATGCCCGTGGATCCGTGAACGTGAAACTTTAATTCCTCAATGCAGAGTTCACGTGACACGTGTAATAAGACCGCGAACCCTTAATACCTTGGTACACTAGTATTTTAGTTCACGTCGAAAATCGGGACTCCCAGGCCCTTACGTGCGCCGCATAAGCCACATAATAAGACCTGACAGCTTCGCTTCGTTCGGATTCTAAATGAGTTTCTCGGTAGAGCTGCTAATTATATTTACTGTGCACGCCGGCACGCTGGTGGCCGGTTGTTCGAAGTAAATAACGTATAGCCGGCGAGTAACCGGCGGAGAAATGTGACCGGCTAGGGAAAGTAGAACGAGCCGGCTGAAACACCGACCGAACCTTCTCATGGTTACCATGTATCCACCAATTATCCGGCTAATTCGAAGAACTTTCGAGGAACCCGGCCGGCGCATTGTTGAAACGAAAACCTTGCCGAGACAAGTTACCAGATGAAATTTGTAATAACGTCAATTTGGCCGAGGATATCCGCGCCTCGCGGGAATCTTAGCCAAGATAGGGGAAGTAGGGTGAAACGGTAATGTTCTTCATAGATAAAGAGCTCGTATCGAGTTGATATCACGTAATACTGTCGTAATAAGTCCTTGATTAGGTTTGGGATCGACTATGGAGCAGTGCGTGAGTTATTTTTCGATTCAAAACGTTGGAAAGATATTCAGTGAAAAGGTTTTGATGTTACATAGAGGTTTGAAGCAGTTCTTTTATCTTTCGATTAAAAAATTGAACTAGGTAACAATAGTACTGAATGAAACATTCCTCGAGCTGTATTTTTGACGATTAAGTTATTTCTTTTTTCCATGGCAAACTGTCAATTTTAAATGTTTTTCTAAACTGTGATGCGCGGGGCAAAACACTTTAGTACAGAGGAATCGTTTGCTACATGCTTTATTTATAGTTTTCATTGGTTACATGTAATTGTAGTGATGTATAGCAAATTATAGTCGAAGATGATATATATATTTATATCAACTAACAGTTAAATATATTCAATTAACAATTTCGATTTAGTAGAAATAAAGATCTTTGTATTTTAGGAAATCGTATTTTCCTTCATAAATAAATACTTTTATTGAAAAAAATCGTTTACTTCCTTACAGCCAAAGGTTTATTTAAAAATGTCAAAAAAGATCTCATGCATTTATTGCTCTAGATACTTTCTTATTACAATTAAAAGAAGTGTCCTATTTTACTTTATTTCCTCCTACACCTTCCGCCATTATGTCCGTTTGGTGCACTGGAACACCGTTCCATTGCGGTTTTTGAATTTTTGATGCGACGACTGATGGATTTCCCGTAGGAAATAAAAGGGAACATTAACATTAAAGTGTACATGTTAAATGTTAACGTTAGATTTTAAACGGTAGATATTAATGTTAGAACGTAAATGTCAAATATTAATGTTAGAATGTAAATGTTAAATATTGACATTAGATTCTAAATGTAGGATTCATTCATTGAAAAATCAGTTGATAAGACGATAAACAAACTGAGAAAGTTATGAAAAGAAAAGCTGAATCATGTTTTCTTCTGAAAAAATTGAATTTGAACATTCGTTTGCGAACTTCATTTTTTAAATATATTCTATCTGCAATTTTTTAAATTATCATTATTTTTTCAGGTAGTGATACATATTCTCCTCGAAACCAATCATTTTATATCAACGAAAATACAAAATATGTTCACTGGCAGCGTACAAGCACATGTGATCTCGATCTCGCATTTTATATGAAAAAGAGTCGACTTAATTTTGCGCACGTCGTTATTTAAAGTTACAACGAATGGCCTGATATTTAGGGCATTCGTGACGCTTCTTTGTTATATTTCATAAAGTACACACGTTGGATTTAATGAAACATTGCAACTGTAAAGGATATTAACGAAATAAATGAGAGCAGGGAACGCGTTAACGAAATTTCCCATATTGCATCGTAATCTGAGTTATGGGAATTAGAGGATAAAAGCAGGACAGTATTTTGCATCGATGCGATAGACTTTTTCAACTATTCAGGAGATAATACGATTGATCATTTTTCCAACAAATATTCATCTCACAATACGATAATTAACCAAACGTACTCTTTTTATTTTTAAATTATTCCATCTATTTGTTTCAATAATCTCTGTTCATTTATTTCCATAATTTGCCCATGTCATGTAAGTAACTTTAAACTAGTATCCAGAGAACATAAATGTCATCGATATAATACGTTTTAAGATTTCAACTTAAAAATAGTTTCTCGGTCTAATCATTTTTCCTCGATCCACTATTCGGCTTTCGCAATGATGATAAAGTTAATTACATCACTCAAGAAATGCAGAGTACTTTCTGTCCAATGTAATACGTTTTATTGAATCGCAAAATTCTTTGACGACACGCGATTTAATCACTTAAAATGTTGAATTGCGCAGCGCGAGTTGCAGTAATTTCGATTGTTGAAATTTTCAGCTGGAAAACTTTCCGCGCCGACCATAAAATCGGCCCGCCACTGAAGAACAAGTTTAATGAAGACAAAACAGGAAACCTCATCAAATTTCCAAGCCAAGCGCATTTAACGGTAGCTTTACTATCATTCATTGTACGGTTTATTCTACTGGCCCTAGGAACAGGAATTCATTTGGATTTTGGAAGGGCGGGCTTTAAAAGCAGATAACTATGGGAATTAATACTTACCCGGGAAAGGGTAACTATCGCGAGGATGTCTGTCAGAAGCAAACACGTTTGTACAACTATGTCACAGCAGGCTGGCATCCAACAGAACAAAAACGTCTCGGTTAATGAATGTTCACGTTCGGAGAACAGATAGTTAAAAAGTCGAGAAAAGAGCGTAGTCGGGAAGAAAATCGTACAGCGAGGAGTTAATTATACGCGCCGATGTTCCACGGCGTCGCGGCCGGGGTTCCGGCGAGCGACCGCGGGCACGCACGGGCTTTCAAGACTTTTCGAGTTGCGATGTCGCGTGTAAGGGGTCCCTTTGTTTTCGATCCGCTGTCGACTGGCGAAACCAAGTTTCCGCGTTGCACAGGGGCGGCCTCGTTTTCTCTCCATCGGCGTAATCAGCGCGGGTCCCAGGGATATGCGCGCCGCGCCGCGCCACGTCGAATCCACGATGAATGGGGAAAAGTAGTCCAAGGCACGTACGACCGGTTTGGATCGCGAACTTTTAATTAGAGGCAGGAAAAATACGCCGGTGTCGGCGGAAAGTGGGCTGTCCGAGTGTCTCGGGGAGGCTGCGTTTATTCGCCCCCTCGCCTGGAGTTTCGCGATAATCAGATGATCCAACGATCGAACTGTTATTCCTCCTTTCGCGAGGAGTCTCGCGAATTTTAATGTTCGCCTCGCACGACGAATTGCTGGGAGAATATATATAGAGACTATTGAATGGAGAAATAAACTGTTTCGATTTCTTTTTTCATCAAGTATCGGTGTATATTTTATGGATTTTTCTACTTATCGGAGTCCATTATAAATAACGAATTTATGTATAATAGTATAGTGATCTTGATTCTAGTGGATGAAATGAAGTATTCCAATTTTCGAATCTTCTGTATTGTCTTATAAGAATAAACTATTCATTTTCTGAAATAATTCAAAGCAACAGAAGACTAACTTCCTTTCTAAAGAATCTTAACACATTCACGGTAAAATAGTTAAGTTCTGAAATACTTTGGAAGTTTTATCTAATTTACGTTATACTCATATACACTGCTTCAATATTTGAAATTTGCCGTCAATGCGATCGTTTATACGTCGCATGAATATCAAACGTTTTAACGTTATCTTTCTTACGCGACGAAGTTCCTTGTCCATTCACGCCCCGGCGTGGGAAGCACTGACGTGACGTGAACTATATTTTTTTTCGTAAATTGTGTCATCGATCGCGGTTTACGAATTCATTCAATGTTTCGGCGAAAGCGGCGGAGAACGGCACGTAGAGACGACGCCTCCAATCTACTCGCTAATTATCGCCCGGCTCTAACGGAGGACTTTTATACGCGTGATGGCAGAATGCCTCGGTATCTATTTGTCCGTAATGAGCGTTTCGATTTTCCGTCAGAATGCCTCTAAAAGGAGGTAATAAAACCACATTTTTTTCCGCGACGTGCAATTCTGGTTCCTCTTTTTCTTTCCCCCGCTGCGTTGTTGTTGCGTCCGCAGCGTGCAACGCCCCGCCTTGAAATTAGTTCGGAAAGTATTCTTAACTTGTACCTTCGTTCCACCGTCCCTCCCTCCCCCCCCCCCCCCGCAGACCCCCATAAATGTTTTAATTAAAGTTCGTTAAAAGAAACTCAATATTTCGTTCCCTCGGTATATAGCTCGATCCATAAGGGAAGATTGAAAGGCGGACAGGAATCACTTTTGTTTTACAATTACCCATCTTGAACGCGAAACTTCGTTGTTTCTTGTAAGAACGTTACGAGGAAGCAATTTGCCTGGCTGAACGATTATTAAAGCTGGTAGTATCCTCAATTATAGAAGATTGATTAAGTAATTTGTGTGCATCGGCCAATGTATTCGTAATTTGATACGGGAAATTTTGCTGCCTTTCTGATAAAATAATTGAAATTTATTTAACCCCTTGCACTATGATTTATTTTTCAACTGTGATCGATGCAACTATGTCGGTAATTGTTTATTGGAAAAGAGAAATGTTCTATGCATATTCCATGATTCCATGGTTCCATGAATATCTACAGCTCCATGAACGTTGCAATCCACTTGTTGACAACAAGTAATGCGTTATGTGTAAGAGAACGCATTGAAAATGCATCTGTAAAACGCATCTGTAGAACACTTAAAAATCTATGTCGAGCAATAATACTCAGATGTAAGTTTTGCATTAAAATGAAAAGACACATCGAATATCACTTACGTTGAAAACATAAAAACAGACTTTCGTGTTTTAGATTGACGTGTATTGATTTTATAACCTGTGTTGGTTAAGCACTTTTCCTATATTTTGTAAATATTCTAAATTTGAGACTTTTCTGTGTCATCTGTATATGTGTGTCGTCATTTTTATATATGCAACTAGAAAATAATCAGACGTGGAAGTTAAAAGTATATAATAGTAAATATTTAATGTTCTTTATTGTTCATTAAATATTTGA
Organism: Nomia melanderi; assembly: GCF_051020985.1. NCBI lineage: Eukaryota > Metazoa > Arthropoda > Insecta > Hymenoptera > Halictidae > Nomia > Nomia melanderi. The sequence continues at coordinate 10,944,376 of NC_135012.1, read as the reverse complement.
AAAGCCTTGCTCTTTTACTTGCATTGTAAATATAATCATTCCAAAAATTTTAAATAAACTGATAACAACACCTAGTTCGTCGTATTTTTCACACGAAGTTACTTCTTTTTTTCCATCCAGATTTTTATTTCTGTTTATTTGTACCAGGATGATGTAGGATACTCTAACGTTGTAAAAAAAGATTAAAAATAATAATAAATCATTTTATTTGTCACTGAGGGAATAAATAAACAGACTTATGCGCCGTTTATCATCGTTTGCAAACTCCACTGATCAGTGTACGCGTTAAGGAACGCGTATCGATATCATAGTCATATTTCATAAATGACTCAGGCTGAACATCTAACCAGTGACGGAGCGTATCACTTTACTACCTAGTATAATGGAGAAAGTGCTTCGTAACATGACTCGGTTTTGATATAAAGTAGTCGTTTCGGTTACTTGGACTGAACACAATATCGAAACATTCAAATACTCGTGCTTTAATGAGTACAAGTGCGTAATTTATTACAAAAATTATGAAAATCATACGAAGTTAATTCTTGATCAGAATTATTCTGTGTAATTAACAGAAACAAATTTATCCTCTCTTTGTCCGTAGCTGTGAACAGAAATTATGAAACCTGGTACTTCTAATTAAAATTATTTTCTATAAAGCTTCAAATACATGAAAACTAAAATTTTTTGTTTTATTTATAAAGCACTTGTTTACTTATGATTGATATTATGATTTAATGTTGCTACTCCACTAAATGTGTGCTCCAGCGACGACGACACCTGGAATGGAAATTGTCAAAAGCTGTCTATCATTGGCTGTGCACCGTTACTACATCATTCCTCCATTTCCTTCCGCGAAACCAACCGTGACGAAGGAACAGGATTGTAAGTGGCAATGTAATTGTCGCAGCTACTGTATTTCACATTGAGCGAGAGAAAATTTATGTTTCTCGGGACTGACATTGCAACTGAGCTTATTTTCCCTTACAATTTCTATTTAATTCCTGTTGCCGAATGGATGTTGAATCCTGTTAGATGGAAGAACTCGTATTTCCCTTGAAATAGTATTTACACCGTCTTGTTGCAAATATTACGGCCCCTATTAAACGTGAAATAAATTCACTGAGCCGTTACGAAGTTGGCGAATGACTTGTCCAAACATTGTCTAGAAATTGAAGTTTAACGAACTGAATATTATTTGGAGACCATCAAAGTTCAGTAAACTGAATAATCTTTAGGTACCGAACTTCGATATACTATAGAGGGTATTCTAAGAAAGGCTCATCTGTTACAAGAAATGTGCTTATAAAGCACAATGATTCGTAAAATGTATTATTTAAAATGTACACTTCGGAATTACAATATGAAGACAATTTTTCCAGGTGTGAACCTGAACGTTGACTCATATATAATATACAGAGTAGGTATCTCTTGTATTTAATTATATTAAACAATTAGACATACTTCGGGTTTTAAGTAGAGTAAGACAAGCCTAGTACATTGCAATTTTTTTCGTGTTGAATGTCACTTTGAAGGGGTAAAACCACCCCTTGAAAAAATGAATTTTTCTTTCCCGTGGATTATTTAGAAAATGGTAAAATATAGCAGAAAAATGTTCGAACAAAAAATATACTGTTCCTTTACGTCTATAAAACTGTGAAATGTAATTTTCGAATCAATCATTTTCAAAATCAAAATTTGGAGAAACTTTATTTTGCAATTTTCGTTTAAACTTTTTCTGCTATATTATAATGCACCTCTTCAAAGTGAAATTCACCTTGTCTTACTCTATTTATACACAAAGTTTCATAATTTTTTGAATTTCCGGGTTCGACAGCTTACTTCGTTAGTCGTTGAACAAAAAATATTTTCAATATTTTCGTAGATCGGTGCAAGTAACTGCGTAGTCGAGGAAACGTTCGCACTTCGCAATATAGTTTCACAAATTACAAGAGAGTTTAACGACATATCTGTCAATAGATGTTCTCCAATTAAAAGGACCATAGAAGAAAAGAGGATTTCATGGCATACCAAGCCTCGCCTGAATACCTTTCACGCGTATGCATTCCAGGCCGGAAGTGCTGTGCCGAATATTTGGACCGCAATCCCGAGTATTGGCATGCAAACTTTCGAATAATTAATCGCTCCGAAATTTCGTCTTCCCTTAGCCCGCCTCGCTTAAATGCTGAACCGTGATTAATCTTATTGCCGCCGGATCGATGAAATCGGCCAAACCCTACTGTATTCAATTGGCCGATTTTCTTCTTTTTTTCTTTATTTTACAACCGAACCTTTAGAAAACTTCATACCGACTGCTCCGGAGATTTATCGTTCGCCGTGGATAATTATCTCAGCATAGAAATTCGGCTCAAACGAAAGTGCACTCGAAATTTAAAAAGCAGAAGAGTAACTATTCGTGTGGGCGTGTGCGTGTTGCTCTTCTACTTGAAATCTTATGAGCAATTAATTATAGAACGTCTGGACCTTATGTTTCTTTGTTTCATGGGTTTTTTTGATAGTTGTATTCGGTTTTGAAAAGTTAATGATAGAAAAGGAACAATTTTATTGCCTTTACATATTCAGAATTACGGTGCGTTTAGATTTGAAATTAAAAATACGAGTAGAACGAATGTTGAGGAATTGATGTAAGTTATATAACTAAGTTTAAAGTGTTTTTGTTTAATAATAAGCAAAATTTTATTGAATAGCTAAGGGTTATATCTGTGAAGTAATATAATTTTTATTGAGAGAAATACATTTCTCCTTTGCACTTGTGAAATAATTTATGAAAACGTACGTTTCTATAAAGACGTGAAATATTATTAATATAAGCAATATAGAATAATTAAGTTTATACAGTTTTTATTTTTTTATTGTAATGGTTATTTCATTAATATTCAATTAATCTTGAACTGCCAACAAATTTTTGATATTGCAATATGTTTAATAAATATATACCAGAAGTTGATTTCAAAGAAAGGAATACTTGGAAATAGACAAGTACAGTATTATATTTTCCATGTGTCGTAGCTTTCAATTCAGTGAATACATTTCTGTTTAATTCAACCGTGAATACATCGGTCTACATGCATTTTAGTCTGCATAAACATACATAGCCTAGTTATAATTCCAGCTATTTAGCTAATTATAACAATGAATTTATCTAGAATTAGTGAAGCCGGGGATCAAGTCAAACGATAACTATAAATAATGATAACTATAAATGATAATTATAACACGACGAATGCTGTAATGGCACCCTTACAACCACGAATCATTTGCTAACTTAATTGCTATTCTAAATTTAACTATCTAAATAAAATATTCATGAAATGCAATTTAAACGTGAAGCTTAGAAGATGAAAATTTTATTCAATTATCACAACTGAAATTAAATTTTTTTAAGGTGTAAAAGAAATTGCTTGTAGTCTAATTTAAAATTTTTTAATCTTGATATTGTACATTAAATAATATAATCCTTGGTAATTAAGAAAATCATATATGAAAGAATTTATAATTTTCTTTTAATAAAGGTAATGAGTAATGAGTAAAAATAATTTCCGAGAGTATAGTAATGTTACTAAGGTGATAACGGGATAGGATGATTAGCACTTCGAACGTTTAAAACCAATTAAAGCAGCTTTTAATTAACCTCATTTGAGACGTATCTAGTGAAACCTGTAACAAGTAGCTGGATAATAATAAAATGAAGGAGTAATTAAAGATTAGTACTAAATCGATTTGCATTGCGACATTTAAGTCCCATAATCACCGTGTCAATTAATTTTGTAATCTTTTAATCGTATTGAAAACCAATATTCCTTACTTTAAATCGAATTTCCAATGAAACTAATATTATCAATCGTTTTAAGCTGACGGTAAATTAAGGAAACTCCGCCATTGCCCAAAAGAAGAAAATGTTGCTTCCATTATACTGTTATTGCAATAACATTAATTTTATTTCAGTCAGAAAATTGAAATAATGATTGTTTTATAACTGTGAACTCTTTTTCCTTCTTGCGCTCAGTAGTATAAGTATCTTATTAGTCAGACAATACGTAAAAGGAATGCTATACATGAGTATTATATATAAAGAGTCACTTATATAAACAGAAATATGACTAGGCTTATTTTAGTGTTGTCTTCGGAAACTATAATTGTACATACATAACCATTAAGGTTAATAAATAATGACACAAATAATAACATACAGTACAATAGTAAAAACTAGTTATATGCATAAAAGTAATTCCTCGTTCTTGTAACACAATATGCATCTCCTACTCACCCTGTATCAAACAATATTACATAAAATATTGTTAACAACTTTCACATACGAAATTTAGTTCTAATCAACTTTTCGCGTATTCATTTGTCTTAATTCTTCACTTTCGAAACACTTTATAACAAAATTCATAATAATACTAATATCTAATAACATCCAACCCCAATTTCAAATGTTATCTAATTTAATTAAAATTCAATCTATCGATAATACATATTCTGAATTGTAAGGAATTAAAACATAGTCAGGAAAAAAACCAAAACCAAGTGATCTCTGAAAAGCGAACGAAAAAGGAAGAACCAAGGAAAATAAAGTTAATAAAGAAGTAGAATGATAATCCAGCGATAATTGTAATATATTATAACCCCTCTTCCGACGGGCAAAGGTCAAAAGAAATAACTTCACTACTGTTCCTTCCAAATCGAAATAAAGAGAAGCAAACCGAAGATCCTTTCCGGGCAGGAGGGAGAATCCCATCGTACACGGAGGAAACGTCCGTGTCCTTCCTTTAGCCACGCCCAGAAGCTAAGAATCCCCTTTATCAGATACAGCTTCGTCGCGGTAATGCTCGGACCGCGGGATCGGCGTTAATCGAACCGATCGAATTCCGCGTGTGTACGCCTCAGGATGTTCCGCACGTGTGCGACATAAATTCCCGTCGTGGCCAGCTATTCGGTAAAAGTGTTGTAACGAGGGTCACGCCGCATTTCCCGGGCGCGCCGGTCACGGGATCGTTGGGCGAAATCACGCGGGTGTCGGGGTGGGGATGGCACGGATAACGAAAACTGACCTACGAGAAATTTGATACAGCCGAGGCGACCCTCCCGGAACTTCGGATCCGCGCCCTCCCCCCGTTTGACCCGGGATTTCAGAGATCTCTGGCTGTTACGTGTCTGGCGTGGGTCACGCGCCACCGCCTTCCGACCTCGTAAAGGCTAGCCCAGACTGAGAGACTTATCTGCGAACTGTCTACATACATTGGCTACCGACAGTAGATCAACGTTACCGCACAATGTACAGTGTGTCGCGAAAGTATCCGTACTTTCTGATTTAATTTACGCCGTTAATACTTTGCGGTGCGATTTAATCAGGAGAAATTGCGCGTTGACGCGTTAAGCGCCACGAAAATCTTAAGCGTTTTCCCATAGTTTGTCTTTTGTAGCAAAGTAGGAATACTTATGAATTGTTTGGCGTTGCAGCGTTACACTGTTATCAACTTAGTTGCTTTATTAAACATTATTTCACATCGGTTGTCTTGTATGTTACGATTGGTTTTTAGTCATTCAGAAGCGTCAGACCAGTGGCTGACATGGCGCTTAACGTGTTAAAGGAGTATTTTGTTTTTATTCAGGAAAACATGTTTCATTTTGATTGAAACGTTTTGTTAATTAACAGTGTGTTATTTACTGATGCCCATGCTTAATCTAGTAAGATACTACTGACTGTTGGGCCAATTTACTCAATTAGGAACTGCAGAAATTTTGTGCAGAAATTTTCTCTTATTTTCAATAAATTATTAAAAACAAAGTAGTTAAATCGATCACAGTCCAAAAAGGAATTATAGAGCAAGAGGTTAACAACTGTTATCAGTGTTCTATCATGGAAAATTATGAACATAGAAACAACGAGAAACATACTGTTGATTTTTGCACAATGTAGAAGAAAATATGAAAATTTGAGTGTTTGAGTTAGGTCTGGGTTAGATTCTCTTACATTGTCACCTTGTTTGAAATATTCTACTTTGAACAGAACAATTTAATACTCAACAATAAAGAATAAACAATAGAAAAATTCATTATTTTCATCATACAAGTTTAGCTCGTAAATGTTCAAACAAGTTATTCGAAAAATAATATCACTAGATCACTAGTATAATATCACTAAATAATATCACTAGGTCACTAGATAAGGTAACCGTCCCAAAAGAATAAAGAATCCAAATTGAAAAATTTATAAAAAACAAGAAACCTTTCTGTCGAGACTAAAAGTAATTTCTTTTCGTTTTCCGTGATACTGACTGATCAACATTTGTCTGCTTGCATTGTCTACTGTTTTCCATCGCAGCAGAAAACGTAATGCATGCCAAAAATTTATCTACACTGTTTCAAGACATTCGTTTTTCTCTGTTCGCTATCCGCAGACTGTCAGCGGACAGTTGTCTCTCAGTCCGGGCCAGCCTTAAGATACTCGGCGTGTGCGCCGAGAAGGCAAGGACACAAGGAACGATATACGGAATCGGTGGCCGCGCACGGATCCCCCGTTCACGGCCATAAATCCTACTCCAGCGACAGCCTCCATTCTTGGTTTAATCTTTAAAGCTTTCGCGGCTATATATTATTCTTCCGCTCCCCCGTATTTGCATACTTTTCGACGGTTTCCGGGGCGTTGCGTTCCGTATGCGGACCCACGATTCAGCCGCAGCTCTCGGACGCATTATTTGAATTCTGGTGATTTACCGTGCCGTTTTGCGGCGTTCGAACGCTTTTATCTCGTACCGTCGTATCCGCGCGCGGTTTACTTTCTCCGAGTTGTTGCTGCGCGAAAGCGTAACGACGGCTGGGGATATTGGTTTCGTTTTGAAGCAACGGATTCGCGGATGTAAAGATTTTTTTATCACGAGGCGTGCTGCCCGCAGCTGGACGGGAAAGTCGACGTTTCGGAAATACGCTGTCGGTCGGAAGTCGAGGACCAATGCGTCGGTTAACCCCTTGTCCTGTAATATCGTGTCAAACTCGAGATGAAAGTTTTCAGTTGAATTTGATCGATCTGAATGTTATTTATTTGCTTTGGATATGATTTAACCGTTTGAGTTCCGAGCAGCACGATTTCTCCGGTATACTGCCTAAACGCGACAGCCTATTCTAATTATTTATCTTTATTTTTTTTATTGCCTGCTTAGGAATGGAAAAGTAGAACGATCACTCTATTTAGAATTTTTTTATGTGAAAATAATAAGAATTCGGATAAATGCGGACATCTTGGCAACGCAAGGGTTAACCAGTAACACTCGAACGCGCCGAGAAAAACGGGCGACGCCCAATCTCACATCGCCTCGATATTTCATTCGAAATTATCAGACGATCGATTACTCGAGGAGCTGAACGGCGCACGGGGGGTCAAAATCGTCAAACACTAGACATTCGACGGAAAAATAATTTTTTTATTAATGCAAAGTATAAACATTAAATAAACATTAACATTTTTTTTCTCACCATTTTTCTACAGTATACATACACAGATAATGAAACAGTACAGAAACGAAACATTTTTCTATCAAACGTCCACTGTTCGATAATTTCGAGCCACTGTACGGCAGTGGTCTGGTTTCGCGCTAAATAATTTTCAGTTCGTGCACAACCGCCGCGGAATAAGAGGAATAAATTCCGTTGGCCGCAGTCGCGGTCTTACGGGTCACACAGTCTTCGGATCTGGGATAAGTTACAGACGCAGTGGAAAAGTCGGTTTATACAGATCACGTACGGCCCGGAATGGACGAGTAAAGTTTCGGGATTCACTTTCCATCCCCCCTCGCGCGGTAAGCCAATTTCGGCTATAACAAATACTGTAAGTTAGTTACAGGGACCGGGGGGTGGCGGGCGGCGGGGTTCGCCGCGCGGTAAACAAAGAGCAGTTAACGCCGACACAATTTTCGCCGGATGCGGAAGGAACGGTATTACGTATTTTGGCACCTTGGCTTCTCGTGTCGTTACGCCGCGCCGCAACGGAGAGCGTTCCGCCGCATTCGGCGACGCGCGCGGAATTAAGTTATTACCCCTTCGCGAAATTTATTCGGAAGAATTTGCGGATTTGTATCTTTGTAATCGCACCCGTGCTCCTGAATTTAACCGGCAAATTATCAGTATCAGTACACAATAATTTATGTTTCGTCTATCACACGAAAAACAGTTCAACACAAGACAACCAAAAGAACATAAATTTCCATATACATACAATTAAAAGTAATTCTAAGCAGTTAACAATTCCTGGCGACTATACTTCACGAAAGCATAGCAAGGTTTCTAAACAGCAACAACCTACGTTAAAATGCCCAACATCTAGAAACTACAGGTATCAGCGTACAGACTAATTTTCTTTCTCGCGCGTGGAACCAATAGGAGGCACCAGAAAATAACATATAATCCTCGTATCCGCTGTATCCTTTCTCCCACCGTAAAATCGAACAATATGCGGGTCGCCGGGGTCGGCGGAGTGTGCGAGAAATCCTGCAGTCCCAGCCGGCGGCGCGCACGGAGAGCCGAGTCGCCATTTTTACGGATCCCAGTTGCCCGCAAAGGAGGTTGCAGTCAGCCCGCGTCCTCTAAATTCCGGTCGTTTAAACGGGCCCGGTACATCGGGGTGTCTTCGTCGGTTTCGTTGCCGGCGAGGTCGCGCGCCGGAAGCCGGCCAGAAACGCCGTAAGCATACGGAAAATTAGATATCACCCGACGCGGACAGTTAATTCGACGTATGGCGCGGCCCGAAACTTTTTGCGGTACGTGACGCTGCATCGCAAGCGACGATGTCGCCGTTGCACGTCGTGCATTTTCTAGCCGAACAAATCCACTTTGCGGCGCGCCGTTTCTTCCAGTACTAGCCGTGCGCCGGTATCCGTCATGGAAATGAGAAACCGATACCCAAGAACCTGTCTTGAGACCTTCTCTTGACTCTTTTAACCTGCCACCGTTGTCACATTTTAGCCAGTTAACTACGACAAGTATACACGTCATCTTGAAACTCCAAATGGCCGGTTTTTTAACGATGGAGTACTTTGTTAGACAAACATGTAATTTTCGTTTCGCTTTAGTTTATGGTTAGAATATATTATAAGTTCATTCGGGCTGCAGTTAATATACACTTCATTATTTGATTTTATTGCGCGCGCAATGAGAAATTTTTGGAACTACGTTATGCATGTGGTTGAAATTGAATTTTTGGGATAGAACATTGTTCAACAGTACATCTGCTGAATTAACATTTTGATCACTATGTCATCTGCCAGTGACAATTATCAATTTCTTTATGAATTTATTTTTTCTGGGAAGGACCAGAGAGAATTCATTTCACTTCCTTTTTACGGAAACTTATAATATATTGCCGTCAACGAAGGTTCTCTCACTTAACCCTTCGAGTGCCAAAGGAAATTTTCATACATATTCGAGAAATTATAAACTATGTTTATAACTATATTTATAATAGTCAGGCAATTATAAACTATGATGCATAATTATAAATAAAAATTTACATTTCGCTCAATTTTAATATAGTTCATAAAATGTTTACACGATAAAAATACGTTAGACTCCCTTTATTACTAATAAAATAAAAAAGAAACTTTTCGTAAGTGTATGAGTGCTCCTTAGCACTGAAAGGGTTAGCCACCAGCCAGGAAACTGCTTTGTTTGTCAGAGTAATTTGATAAGTGCTGATTCAACGTGTTAGAAAATCTTGTGACTTCGAATTTATCAGACCGTTGTTTTCGAAATTCACTGGTAAGCCCGCATCTGATTCAAAGCCGCCGCACTTCATCCTCGTCAAAATGTGCCTGACGCTTATTGGTCGTCTCTTGAGCTTACAATTAGTCTCGTTCTACAGCTCAATTCACGGCATGGTCCTAACTCAGTCCAAGCCGGGTATAAACCAGTCTAAACGGAGACTAAGCGCAATTCAAGCTTAGTCTCAAAACAGACCGGATTCTACAGTTAGCTCAGTATCGATCTATAATTCAATCAAAGCATACTCCTGATCTAAGGTTGATGTTTAGTCGAATCTGTAGCTTAATCAGAACATATTCCTAATCTGCGATACATCTTCAATCGAGTCTATTGCTTGAATTAGAATAAAGTCCTAGTTTAACCTCTTTCGCTGGAAATTCAGAGATTTGGCAATGTCTTGAATCTTGTTTCTACCTATTTTGGTATGCAGGGTAGACCGAGACGTTAATGATGAAAAGTGGAAAAGAATTTTTTAATCTTCCTTTAGCGAGTAAGAAACAACACAAGAAATGTAACTTGCGATACGACGAACGTGAATTCGTATTTCAATCCGATTCATCCTGATCAAATGTAAAAATGTAAAAATGCTGATCCTCGAACAGCTGAGGGTGGTCGTTGAAGGTAATGGTCGACGGTTTCGTAAAGTTATTTGAGCTACGATCCCTTGAAAGATTTAGAGGAACGTTGACGGTGTTTCAATTTGTGACACCGAGCGTCAACAACCAAGAACCAGCAACTGTGTCATTCAGCCCCCGGAGTCAACGAAATCGCCATCCGGTGAAATGCGATCAGAACAGATTCACGACTGCCAACCGGTTCCCTTTTCGCATGAAATTGAATTTTATTCCAGGGTGCTCGTGTTTCCCTCCCGAGGAACCATAATTCTTTTGACGCGACGACGCATTCGTCGAGGGCCATTTAGACCGACGACGAGCGGTCCTCCGGCGGCCTCTCAATTTTGGACTCCTTAGTACAAACGAGAAATCGTCGGGCCGCTTCAAATTGTCGAGATTCCTGCGCGGCCGTAAACATGGCCCCCCTCGGATAAGACTAAAAGCGCGCAGACTTTGAAAAGTTTTTGGAGCACCATCGAGACTCTAAAGGGCGCGCTTTGTGAGGGTAAAAATTTACGATGTGATTATGTAGTTCATTCGCAGTGCCGTCTACGCGATCTCCTTGTTGACGGGGGATGCTCTTTAATGATGTAAATGTTCGCGTGCTGGGAGCTTCCGTCCTTTATGGGCGGAGATACATTGAAGCACCGCTTCCGGTGAAACGATAGGGCGATGTAAACATGCTTGGATTTTGATGGCAGTTTTATTTAGTTTGGAGTCGGTATATGTGTTCATGTTTTAATTAGTGGAATACGTGGTTTTTAGGGTGTGCGTTATTAAAGTATATAATGCCTGGAATAAAGGCAGTGGTGAGAAGTAAGGAAAATGGCAAGTTAAAGGGTTAATTCGTAAGCAAGAGACGTTATGAGATAAAATTGGATGATTCAAGATATAATTTTGTGAAGCATACTTTTTTTCTATAAATATAAGTTTAAAAAGGAATGAAGATTAATGTAGGGACTTTTAATTAATTCAAATTGAACATATAATCTACCTTGCGTTATATCGATTAAAATTGTGCAATACCGTTTTACATTACGTAATGGTTTTAGATGTGTACGAAATTCTAAATTTCGACGAAAATATTCGGTAGAAGTATCTTGATGCTCGCGAAATCGCTACTCGTATATTTCAACCGTTCACAGGCCAAAATGACATACTTCAGTTTAAAATTCGTTTGGTACTTGAATTATTAAATTTATCATGAATTACGTTCAACTGCATTAAATGTCGAAATTTGTTTGCAATATTTGAATGTTATACAATTCACAACAAAAATTAACATGATTTATACTAGAGTTAATTAAAATTTTACAATAACGTAATGCTAAGTTCTTAAAATTTCTAGAAAATTAATTGTATATTATAAAATTATATATCATAGAGGAATATTGAATTCTACAAATCCAAATCTTACTTATTTATGTTTAACATAAATTAAATATTACTTGCCTATTGTCAATCTTTGACTCTTATAAACGTGGACATAGAATAAGTACCGAATTCTTTTCTTTCTCTACTAAATTATTAAAGATAAAGTAGTTCTATCAAGGAAAGAAATTACAGAATAACGCGTTAACCAAGTGATTTTTAAATAAATAAGTGAATAAATAAATAGGAAATAATAAGGAAATACATTAGTATGGTGAATACTCTATAAACTTACAGTGCAATACTACATACTTTATACCAGTACTAACAATAAAATTCAAATATACCAATCAAATGGAAGTATTATCTCTTAAACTATTCACTGCCAACTATGAATATACTCGTGGTTAGAGAATTGTTTACGATTTCTGACACGAATATTTTCGCTGTATTCGAAATGAATCTTAACAAATTTAAAATGCTACACATACGTGTACCATTCGAGACGAAAGGATTAAAAACACAAACGAAATTATGAAGTGAATGCGTTAAAATAAGATTCGTCATTGTTACGAAAGAACAAGTAATATTGCTAAAAATTCTCACGGCAGTGAACGTGTTAAATGAATACGAAAATGAATTATTCCTCTCTGTTACCTTGATTCCGTTCTTTAACGTCAAAAGGATCATCGTCGGCAGAACCTGTCATCAAAGAACTCATTCTCGCGCGAACTCGCACGCACAATCCGAGAAAAAAGCGATTTCGATCCGGGCACTCGTGCTTACACGAAATTGTAAATTCCCCGGGAAAGCTCGGATATCAGGGACCCCTCTTTTCATTCCAGCGCGTGTTCAATCGCGTTTGAAGACATTTCTGGATTTGGTTCATCTTTGAAGATCAACGGGGGATCTTGCACAGCCGCGGAGATTTTCCGGGACGTCAAAGGGCGGGACCACAATTGAAATTCTACCGAATTCCCACCGTTTCATCGGCGCTCGCTGCCTGTTCCCCTATCTCTTCGTTCGGCCTTTTTTTCGCGCATCCTCTCTCGCAGGTGTTTCCGCGAAAACAACGGAGCGGAACGCCCTTGTCCCGCAGGTTATAAAGGCCGCTCTAAAGGCGGCAGATGATTTTTTCCCCGTCGGAACAATCGGGATCCTATGGCGAGAAACTATTCCGCCACTGGCTTTTTCACCTTTTCCGGGGGTGAATCGCGAAACGGACGCGAAGAAACGCGAGGGACTTAGCGTCTCTATAGGAACAGGAATTCTCGCCTGTTTTTGTTCGGGATGAACGTCTTCCTTTTCGTAGCTGTGAAACGTCTGGCGCTTGTAATTCAGAAAACAGACGGCGGAATTATGATAAACAGTTGGAGGGAAATTGACAGGATGTTGTATTTTGTATGACGACTGTCTGTTTTGTGTAGGATATGATAGTCTTTTGCAGAAAATTCAACTGAGATGATGGGACAGTTCTCTTTGAATTCATGATTTTTAATACTGAAACTAGCAGTTAAATTGACTTTTTGAAATTTCTGTATATCCGAGGGTGCGTCTATTAAGACTTTAATTCGTTCACAATTCAATTTGCATAATTTCTTGTAGAGACATTGTTATAATTTTAATAATTGCAAAATGGAGACGTTAGGAATAGGTCGTTTGGGACAATGGGACATCAGAACTTCTTTCTGTATAAAATATATTTTATTATTATTAACACTATTGATATCTTCGAAGCATTGTATAATCGAAATGATTTTAAAATGAATAGTTTCAATTACTATAAGGAATGTTTGAACAAACAATAATCTATTTCTACAACTTTTATAGAGATTATATTAATCGTATTAAATGCTCGGTAGTTCTACTGTTAATATACAATATTATTTATTGTTTGATATTAATATAATATTTTAATGTTACATAATAACATTAATACCAACGGTTTTGTAATACAGTTAATTAATTACAATTATTCACTCGTATCTATTATCTTCAACTTCTGTTCGTTGGACCATCATTCAGAAACACTATTCCGGCATAAATAAACGTTACATCCTGTCGTCGTCTGCGCCATGGAATACGAAATTTATAGAGAATATTCCCCAAGAATATTTTATATTTTATAAAACAGTATTCTCGTAGTCGTATTCGTAAAATCGAGCACAGAAACGCACGCCATCCTCATTCTAAAACGCTTCCGCGCCATCTAACTGATGTAGTATTTTTCAAAAGCTCTCGAGCGATGAAGAAACCGTTATTGCGAACGTTCAGGAAATAAATGGCGCCGAACATTAGAATGAAATATCCTCGGTGTTCGCATAAGTGGAGCTACGCGTAAAAGAACAAGAGTTCTATCGTTTGATGAATTCCTGTAGATTATTCTTTTCCGGGACAATGAGTCACTTCTCCTTCGTTTCACGCAAATCTTAAAACGTTATTCGGTTATTATGCATACCTCTGTCGTGTCTCTGATACCATTATTGTTATACGAAAGAATTCTATACCTTTGATTCCATAGTCTATAAAATTATTTTAAATCGAGACATGTTTGCACTGTACGTGTCGTTTAGAATTTTGTAAATTGTTAAAAAAATATACCCATTACATAATCAAAATAAAACATAATTTTAATTTTACATAAATATTTCCAGCTTTCAATTTTTATAGTTCAACCTGTTAACTGTGGAATTCAATTTAAAAAATCTCTCGTTTTGGATGCATCTAGGGTATATTTTAATAAAAAACCAAAGCAATATAAAGAGAAATGATACATTCATTTGGAAAAATAAATAACTTACCATCTAAAAATTGGTACTATTTTAAGATGGATATACTCGTCAAACGCAGTTAACTGATTAAGAAAGAGGAAGGAGGAGAACACACGTGACATCTTTATCATGTAAATAACAATACAGAAGCCATTAGGAAAATTTAAAGTTGCATTAGAACCGAGAGGACCGCCGGGAAACTCGAACGAAGTTAAAGAAAGCCTGGATAACGTAACTGGTCCCTTCACGGTCCGTTGCCGTTCGCCGGTTTAATTGTATTAACCAGCTTCCAGCGTGATTATCTTCCGCGTAGTACTCTCATAAGAATGCCGGGCCGCAATCGGCTCGCGAAGCTACATTCATCTGCGGGACAAACTCGTTGCCAGATAAGGCTGGCTCAGCCCTAAGGGAACGTTCTGAAATATACTAGCAGGCATTGACGATAACGGTATAAGTTTCTCTTACTTGAGGGAACCTATTCGCGTGTCGGTAAGCATACACTATCGCACACAGAGACAAATAAACTAGATAGTCGTTGGTGTTTGCCGGCAAGCTTTGGAACTCGGCTAATCTCGCGACTAATGACTCCACGCCGACGAGGGAGACTTGTTTCCTCGTCAACGCGGATGCGCTCACTGGACCACTGATGTTTCAGAGATCTTCATTTACGTAATCTTTTTTTCAATTATTCGATGTGTGTTTCTTTAAATAGTATTGTTTGAAAATCCGTTCCACGTGGATCCGTTTTACGCGAAAGTTTCGTAGTCTGTTGATAGAAGAGGAAACGAAATATTGGAAAGAGCTGGTATAAATTTTGGAAATATTTTAGCAATCATTTCGTACAGCCGAACAGAAGAAATAATTATTTGATTCTAATAAAATTATTATGATGCATAGTGTAAGTCATCGAAGCTTTGGGGACGATTTCTCGCGTTTTTTATGGACCTTCATTAATGTACATTATCTTCGATTCACAAAAACACAAAAATACAAATCTCTTCGCTTCCTTCCTAACGCAATGAGATCTTTCTAATCATTGTCGATGAAATTCACTTTTACTTCGTAAATTAACCCGCATTACCGTGAATCCGTGTAAATAGTCGGACACTAATCGCACCGACTCACAAAGCAGATAACTCACAGTGATTAATTCTCACGGAAAATACATCCGCGACGCATGGATCGATTAATTAACGATTCGTCCGACTCAAATGATGGAACACGTAATTTCGCCCTGCATTCCCGAAGCTATGGTGTGCAATATGTCATTCTTTGAAGTCGTTCGGCTATGAAAAAAATCAGAGGTTGAATCCCGGTCGCAATTGTAATAGTCCTATGGAAAAGGGTCACGAGGCAGAAGGAAGAACAAAGGGATGCTGCAAAAAAAGGGAGCCGCTGTTGGACACGGGAAACGATAAACGGCGAAACAGGCGCAACGAAACAATGCGCAGGGCATATTTACCCGTGCTCGTTGCACGTTATTTAGGAGCGGTACGCGCCATTTGTACGCCCGTGCACGCGTGCGCCATGAAAATTCGCGATATTGCCGTGCCCGCAGAGGAAGCCCGCCATTGCAACAGCATTATCGAAGAAGAAAAAGACATCCGTATCGTTCGGAGATCAACCTGTTCTTGACCAGAGCTGACTGAAATGTAACACTGGGTTTACGGACGTTCATTGCACAGTTTATTTTATTAGTTACAGAAAGATTAATGCTCGTTCATTTAGATTTTGGAAATTGTAGGTTAAAAGATAGACAAGTAAAGTACACATTAATTAAAATCGACGCAAACATTCACTAAGTAATGTTTATGAAACCCAATATACGTCAAATTGACGCTTCAGTTACACAGTATCTTTGAATTGATAAACAAATCGTTAGAGATATATAATTGTCAGTTTTGAAATCATTTTGTCAAATGAGAAACTCTTTTGTTATTTCCAAATACTTTTGTAGGTCAACTTTGAATACATAGAAAATATAAATGTCTCTGACGTGTACCGTTACCGCTAAAAATACAAAATTCTATTCACTGCAATTTTATTTGAATACACATTTGCAACCTAATTGTAACCAATAAATAAATGAATCTATTTTAATAAACCTTAATACTGATAACTAACTAACTAACTTTCAACGTAAATAAATGTAACAATATAAACTTTAATAATGTTTAGCAAAGAATACAGTTGGAATTCTGCAATCTACTATCTAATTTGAATAGAAATTCAAAACAGTGCAATTACACGAGTGGCTGGTTTAAGACATGCTGAAAATTCATTTACCGAAATTACAGTAAACTTGAAAGTCTACTATTCTACCTTGATTATTATTAATTAACACTAACAGTGTGTAAATATCTATGTCTTTTGTAAATATTACAATTTTATGCTTTTTTATGCGAATTAAATCAGTATATTATGAAACATAAATTTTATCTTTATATTTATTACATGCTTTTAATATGAATATCATATTATGTTTATTCAAATAAAATTACTCGTTTACGGTCTATAATCGTTCGCCTAAATAAAAAATTCTTTTTTACGAACACTCTTATTCATGACAGAATATCGCCAGATATTAGTATACGATTGAAGAAATCATCTACCTATATAGATCATCCCCAAAAATTCCTTATTGGATTTTTATTGCATGTTTGAAACATGTCTCATGCACAATAAAACTTTACTGCAAGTTTATTCGGAATATCTATTTTATTTCAATTTATATAGTTTGCAGAGGTATTGGAGAAATAAACACATTTGCAAAATAGTCAGAGTCATGAATTTTCGAAATAAATATCTCTTATATAAAACTAAAACTAAAACTAAAACGAAAAGTATATTTTTATAATTATAAGAACTATACTTTTATGTAATTTTTCAACGAAAATTTCTACTCATTGTAATATTTCTTTCTACTAAATTTATCAATGTTCAGTATCTCTACAATTTTTCTCCGTTTCGACCTTACGTCTATTAAAATCAATTTATAAGAATAATTGCAGTATATTTCGAGTAAAATCGACAGAACAATATAAAAACCAAGCCCTAAGTACAACTTCTAATTAAAAATTCAAATTTAATCCAGAAAGAAAGCGCATTACCCGCGAGCCCTGTCTGATTCCACCGCAATCACGTTTCAGGATTAAATCCCGCTTATATACACAATTTTCTGTCCACAAGGGAAACCAATTATCTTTACAATATCAAAGGTGTGACCCTTAATGCCTCTGTCCGACTAAAAATCTCATTTGAAAATCCGAGTTCATTAACAATGCTCGCGATCGTAAGTTATCGCGTCCGACATTCCGAAAATCATAAATCCGCTACGATTAACCTCTTTCCCCTTTCGCAATGCGCCTCGTTCCTCGATCTATTCGGAACATTCGGGCGGAGTGACGCGCGAAAAAACTTGTGTTACTTTTTATTATCTGAACACGTTCGTTAAGAGTGATGTGTCTCTAACGGTACACGTTATGTATGTGCATACGATACGCGTATATCGCAGTCGATGGCGATCCCGTGTTGCAGCAAGGTAACAGCCGAATCAGCTTGTTCTATTTCGAGCGATTTTACTCGATGGAAGGCACTATTTACACCCGATCGTTGGAAATATTGAACGTAACAGTAAAGTGGTGTCAATGCGAGTGTAAATGACTGCGAAGTGAAATGAACACGGAAAATGGGCTCTCGACGCTGCTAGGGAAGCTTTTTAATGTGACATTTAATTAATCAACTCGAACGGTATCGTCTAGCGAATGAGTTAAACTCAGAATTGTATCATAATCAGATTAATTGGTACGAATGATATGATCGCCTCATTTTGACAGAACTAGAATAGATTATAAAGTCGAAGAATATATAGAATATAGTTTGCTGCATTAAGAGCGTCATTTTTCTGAACATGAGATGAAAATTTGATTAGATTTTCCTTATCGAACGTTAATTTCTTCATTAAAGAACTGCAATAATATAATTATTGCTTTTTCTGCTATTTGCAAGTCTTGCAGAGACATGCTATTTTCAGTTATTGTTTTTAACTAAAGAAATTTTTCACTTAAGAGTAATAATTAATGAATTATTTAACAGTATTTAATTTAAGTGCGATTTATCCTATGAGACGTATGAGTTTAAGCTAAGTTGCTTTACTACAATATACAAACAGAATGGTAATACATGAAATCATAATAAAACCGCAATTATTTCAAATTCAAACGTAATATAAATTTATACTTTTCATAAAATTTGTCATTACGCGGCATGTGTACTCCAGAAAAGAGATTGTGATTTTAAATTCCGCGAGCTATCCAAGTTTGTATGAGTACATTTCCCAGCATTCAGCAGCCAAGGTTAATTGCAAACGAATTTCAATTGCTCGGTAATGAGGGTAACGTATCAAATAGGAAAAAAATTGAAAACTGTCATTGGAGAGGATGACTCGTTTATTTGAGATTTAATTTGGATTTCTCCTTTTTTGCGGCTACGTACGTGGAATATTAAAATTTGTATAAATAACAAACCATAATTAACAGGAATATACTGAACTTGGTAACTATTGAATTCGTTGCCAATATTAAATGGTAAATGAAGAAAATTCAATGGCAACTTCAATCGTATTTTCTATAATGTAATATATCGTATAATTTCGAAACTGTCTACTGTTTCGATAGTTTAGAGAACTAGTAATAGCTGAACATTGGAACTAACTGAAAACTCGATTCTAGCTGCCGACAGTGATAAACGTGATTAATTTAAAACTCTTCGGACGATTTTCCAATATAAATTGCTCGGCATATAAGATAGAAATAAGGAAGAAAGATTTCTAATTTCCCATCTTCTTAATGTAATAACATTAACAGAAAATGACTATCATTTGGACGTGAAAGACAAAAGTTCGTGGAAAATATTTAATGTTCCTTTGAAATGCGAGAACATGATTATTTAAGCGAAACCTAATGGAAAAATTTTACAAAGGAACGTAAAGATAAATGTTCCATAAAAGTTACAGTTACGTAAATATTACATTTGTTAGATTCAGATAGTAGCACGCCTTTAAAATAATGAAATTGAAAATATGGAAAATTAATTTAAAGGATACATTGAAAAAGATTTTATTATTCTTCTAAAATGAATTTTCAAAAATTTTACATGAAGTTTTCTTTGTTAAGCGAAAATAAAATAATTTCTATTATCCTTCAAAATTCTCATTGGTTTTCAATGGATAAAATTTTCTAGTATTTATATAATATCTTTTGATATTTCTTAGTACTTTTATATTCAATATTCTGATATTCGTTAGTATATTTTCTAAATAGATATGTTGTATTGCTTACATTCGATTAATTGTTATATATTGTTAACGTGGAATCATTCTTTTCAAGTGCATTCAGATTACTCGGAAAATTTATTGAATAAACTGCTGAGTTATTTGTCGTTTTATAATTTATTTAACCAGTCGACTGATTTGAGGTACTCGTTCAATCGCTTTACGTTAAGTAGATGAAATGTTTAATTGTTCGGTACGAGTATGTATATATGTAACAGGTGAAACAGTAACATATGTGTGAGCAGAAACTATAATCCTATGAAGCCATCCGAATTTGTTGCATAGGATACAATAATCTGTTGATACTGAGAAACAGAATATAATTGAGATATTACTGTTTAATTTTTAATGACAATAAATGTTACAAAACCTTGAATCTTTTATATAGCAAACTACAAATCAAGTCAATAATTAGCTACTATTAAAACATTTACATAAGTTTAGTATGAAATTGGATAATACGTTTATTTAAACTTTATACAGCAGTAACTTTAATATTTCATCAAACTATAATAAAAATATTGATCTTTCAACACTTATTGATAAATACATATGTTATTGGTACCGTGAAATAGTTGATCTTTACCATGCAATAGTTAAAAGAAAATTGTTACTATCTAACTACTATAATTTTATTGGACATTTAATTAAGTAT
Organism: Nomia melanderi; assembly: GCF_051020985.1. Taxonomy (NCBI): domain Eukaryota; kingdom Metazoa; phylum Arthropoda; class Insecta; order Hymenoptera; family Halictidae; genus Nomia; species Nomia melanderi. Next base: position 10,923,859 of record NC_135012.1, on the reverse strand, counting down.
AATTGTCGAACCACTTTACAGAAATATTAGTTCCTTCTTTTTAATTATAATATACAGTAACTCGCAGATTGCATTTTTGTTGTATCTACATTAAACGAAAATTTGTTTTCATTCTCTTTTTTATCAATATAGAGTGGTGATTCTATAAGCTGGCAAACTAAGTAATTTATAGGCTTAAAGAAAATGATATTAATTATTAATTAATTAATAATTGATGGAGTACTATTCTTAAATTGAACATTTACCATTACAAATTAGTGAATCAGATAAACGACTATTATTAATTTCAAAAAACTAGGAAAATCAATAGCACAAGAATATCAAAACAAACTTTATTATTATATCAAATTCCATGCCACAGAAACCAATATACCCAGCATGTTACGAATTAAAAATTCTAATTCCCGAAACAATTAGTTCCATGTCAAAATTCAAAATAGCCAAAACATTGTTCGCCGGATAACCCGTAGGAATTTCCAATTTTCCGAATCTACCGTTAATTCTGAACATATATTCCTCGAACAATTCTGTGAGTCACTGCGCATGCAAGGAAGTAGTACGACAACGCTTCCTCTAATGCAATGAACAAGAAAATTATAAGTATACTTAAGAAACAACAGAAGAAAAGAACCATAAACGAAAAGGCATGCAAATATCAATAAATACTACTCGAAACGAAATAAGCAGAAAGGACGTTCTGTCTATTGGCACTCGCTTAACTCGCACTTCGAATGATCAGAGTACATTTGTAAACACATATGTCTCATCTGTGCTGTGTGCGGTGTGCGTGTTACGTAGAGAGAAGGTCTTTTATGCGTTCGTTACAGAGAAAGAGTGGAAGTTGGTGGTCTGAACTTACAACGTCGATTATTTGCATTAGTGTAAGGCCGAAACTCAACACGAGGGGCTCGGACTCATTGCCCACAGGTCGCTCCAGCACGTTGTACGAGTCCAGCAGGTCGTTTAGCAGCCGTTTCTCGTGTAAACCGCCGTTTACCAGCCCTAACCAATTACCATTCTTGAGTCATTACATTGTACAACCACTTTCAGCCACTCTAAACCACGGCCACCATTGCTGGGCTGGCTTTTTTCGCGATCCACGATGTCGTTTCTTTGTCTCGAAAGTCTTATATCGTTCTCTTATTTTAACATCTCCGTCGAACAAGTGAATCGATCGGACCAAAGTCCTCGCGTTTGTATAACAGTGTATCATTGTGAAATAATAAGATCGATTTGAAATAAAAGTCACGGTAAACTGAATTTTGATCGACAGTATCGCGTACGTGGAACTTAGAAATGTTGGCGTGGTTCAAAGTGTATATGTTCGAGACTGTGATGTCTCTTTTAGTAGTTTTGTTTGCCTTGTATACATTAGTAAGAATAATGTAAATGTTAATACCAGAACTACTGTGCCAGTTAAACTGACTTCGGTTTTCTTATTTTATTATTGATACCATAGAAATGGTGAATATCCAAAGTTATTTAAGAAGTTAGGAATTTTATTCATGTTCTAATGAATATCAGTTGAAATTTGAAAAATCTACTCGTACAATTTTTATAAGAATTATATGTCAATTAAAAAAACGTGAAGAATTACAAAATTTAGAAACAAAAATTATATGAAAACTCAGTTCTAGTGTTAAAGAAAGTTTTGTCTTATTGTTGCCATACGCTTCAATGATTCTTACATCTCTAGCAACCACATTGAAAATTGTAGCAACCATACAGGACTCGGTATCTTATATCAAATGTTGTTTTAACACTAAAACTAGCAGCTAGTCAGAATGTCCCATTCCTGATTTCTTCTTTTTGCAAGTATCAAGAAGGTAACAGATGTTTCTCTACAGAATTATTAGAGAAATTGATGTAGCAACATGCAAATTGAATTGTAAACAAATTAATTTAAGACTTTAAAGTCTCAATAGATTTTCAAGAAGTCAGTTTCACCGCGCGGTAGTTTTAGTGTTAAATAAGTTTAACCATTTGGTTCGGTATTCGAATATTCTAGACTAATTCATTTTCGGCGCGAAACTTAAAGCACGCATATTTATTATTTCAAACCAAGTGACTAACCTTCTTTTTCCTTATATAATCCGAAAATAAATGTTAATAAATAAATGAAATTTTTCTCGTATACAGTGAAAAATATTAATTGCTTCTAAAATTTCATTACACCGCGTAGGTCATCAGTATTTTGACTCGCCGTAAAATGCAATAAGAACGCGTAAATTAATTCACGGAAACGGCAGAGTTGAAATGAAGCAGTAACACGTTCACAGTTTCGTGACACGAGTTACGACGATACTAAATAAAAATTTAATAATCGCGCGCAGTTAAGGGTAACAAGTGCCGCAAGTACAATTAAACCTAATATCATTTTTCAACGAGTAATATGATATTGTGTAGTCATTTAAAAAAGTCTCCTCGCTACTAATTATTGCTCTTGAAATAGTCATTGTGTTTTATAAGTTTAAACTCACATGACCGAACACTGAACGCGTTAAAAATCGGTGTCGCGATGTTAAATTAATGTTGAATTAAATTAACTTTAGTTAAGAACTTCTAAATTAATGAAAAAAAATATCCCCTCGAAGAAACTGTATACGCAAAAAGTTCAAATACGGAAGTAACGTTAGATTTACGAATATCGCACATTTAAAGATATTAAATATTCATTTTATTTCTCCAGAGGTAGATAGGAAACAAGTAAATACTCGAAATTCGGCATTCAAGATGACGAATTAAAACTATTAATAAATTCGTACGCGACGTACTCAACGTATAATCGCGCCGATGAGAGGCAACATAGATTGCTAAGATAAAACAATATTCATGGAATCTGAAATCCGTCGAATTGACAGGTTCCGTAAATCCAGCGTTAACCGTAGCAGGTCTATTATCGGTGGCTGGCCCTCGTCCTATCGACGTCGTATCGCTTCGCGTCGCCGGAAAGAAACGAAGGGAAAGAAATAAAAGGAGAGAAAGAAAAAAAAGGAGAAAACAAGAGCGACACAAATTTCTGTCGACTGTCTTAGGGAACGTTTATCTTTCTTCGATTTTCGCCGAGTCCCTTTCAGTTCGGTCCTTCTTGGAAGTCACCCCCACGATAAAGTTCTTGGACTACTTGTCTCGAATATACAACTCCGTCACCCCTCGTGTCTATTTTTCCTCTTTCCTCGCTCCCCTCCTCCCTAGCCGGTTCCCCTCTTGCTGTTTGCAATCGCCAATTTTGTCCTTATATCCTCTCTGCCGTTGCTCTTCGCAGTATCATAGTTCAGGAAGAAATGATCGTGCTCGAAGCGTATCAACTCGGTCGCGACGGAATGATCGTTATGAAATATTCCGAAAACGGAACAGAGTGTCTGGGATTATTATAAATTGTTTTAAAATAAAATATTGAAGTCTGTCCATGCTTGCTCGACTCTGTGAGTATTCATTTATTTATGAGTCAAGATAACATTTAACGTTGATAATACAAATAGTTATTCTGACTAAATAAATAATTAATCAATCACTATTATATTAATATTACTTGTGTTTTTGAAGATTATTATATCATTCCTTTCATGTTGGATGCCGTATGTAAATCTTTTATTTAAATTCATTAAAGATAACATTCTTCTTTTGATTTCAGTACGATCATCAGTGGAAAAGAATTTAATTATGTAAAAGTTTAAAAAATATTAAAAGGTACACACCAGGAATTCTATTTTCAGTAAAGCAGCTCAGAACAGTTAACATTCTTATAAATGGTCCATGGTTTTAGAACAATATGTTCCTCACTGTTCATAAATATATTCTTATTTAATCGATACTATTATATTATTCTTACATAATTCATATTTTACGCGCCGTCACGTCTGAAACATTGTATCCGTGATGGGCATGACAATGCCTACGTTTCACGCGGTTTGCTAATCCCGCGCCGGCATACATTCTTAAATGTTACGGCCCTGTCGTTCGCGGCTACCTTTTGGAGGCAATTCCAATTACGAGAATTCCGTTCCATAGGGAAAATTTCGCGTGCTGATCCGTCGTCGCATTTGGCACAAAGCGAACGGTATCGTTAGCATTCATGTTTGCGATGCGGAACACCCTGCATTCAGCTCGCCTCCGTACGCATATACATACATACATGCATAACGTAGGTTAGGCCCCTCGATATAGAACTATCGTGTCGCATCGGCACACAAAGGCCGAAACCGAATTTTAAAGCGTACCGTGACATTCATCGTGACAGCTCTGCAATCCATCGTAACATTTGCGAATCTTCGATCGTCTATTGTTACATTAACGCTACTTTTATCACAGCCGACCAGAAACACGCTCGCAACCTGTCCACTGTGGAATTTTGTTTAAAAACTCTCTGGTTTCGAGCACAATGAAGTAAAAAAATGAACTGTGTACTTGTCAAACGCAGCACGAATGCACCCGGAATATATTCTAATGAAAAACTGAAGCAAAACTAAGAGGAGTCACATATTTATGTGAAAAAATTAAGAATTCATCGTTGAACAAATTAGAATCGTTTCAAGCTTTAAAGTGACGTGTATATTCGTCAACCGCAATTAATTGGTTACACTTTTAACTGTACAACAAAAACAAAAGAAACAATAATAATGACATTTCAGAAAGCAAAGGTACATTTTATTCGGTGTTACCAAATTCAGATCGCGCATGAAAACTATCGCGTAGATAGCGTTACAATTTTCCGCGTAAATCGAGATTCAGGTGTATTTTATTATTTCTTACTGTAGTTTCAATGAAACGGCGCAGATAACAGAAGAAACACATTAGAAAATGAATATAAAAAGTGCTAAATTTCGAGAACATTACGGGACGTTATAAAAATCAGAATCCCGATTTATTTCATACAAGAATTATTACGCACATGTTTATTTACTCAAAACAAATTACATTCAGAATTTCTAGAATGAACACCCGGAAACGCCGCAACGTGGAACGCGTTAATGCGAAATCCTTTCTCCGCAGGGGAACGTTAATCACCGTTTTTAAAGCCGAAAAGTAATAAAAAGTCGGTCAAAGCCGATTAGAATTTTTAAGGCCAGTTAATGCGCCCAGACGGACGCGAGCGCGCCCCTTGCCCTTTGTTATCAAATATAATACACAAACAGGCCGGAAAATAATTTCCTTTCGTTTGCACGGCTGACCGCTTCCCTCTTTATCGCGCAAACGAGACACGCTGCTAAAGAGCGAAACATTTTCCTCTTATTGTTTTAGGGGAGCACTCAAAGTAATTGGATTCACGGATGCGAATTGAATATGTAAAGCTAGTTAAGGAGCGGAGGCTTGTTCCGAAGAGTCTCGCGATACCGTTCCTAAAGGCATGCCCCGACTTAACGAATCGACGACGATTCTCACTTAACAGGGGGCATCGCGAGTTTCGGGAACTTGTTCGCCGCGCTGCGCTCTTCGAGATCTTTCTCTGCTTTCCGCGATCTTGTTCGGAAATCATATTCGCGTGTTATGAATTAACCTGTTAACCGTGGAATTTAGTTCGAAAAATCTCTTACGCGCGCGATAAAATCGAGAGGTATAGTGTGCATTTGTCAAATACAGGGCGAATGCGCCTAGGGTATATTTTCATGAAAAACTGGAGAAAAACAAAGAGGAAATGTACGTTTATCTGAAGAAAATAAATAATTCGATGAAAGAATTAGTAGCATTTCAAGCTCGAAGATGACGTAACGAGAAATCTCGTTTTTATACAAAGATTTTTAGCTGTATAACTTTCATAATTACCACAGCATTTAAGAAAATATTTGATTAGATCTATATATCGCTACGACTACCATTAACTTATTTTTTTTACAAAAGTGGACTTGTATTGTTTTTAAAAAACGGCTCACATTGTGCACAGTGATTTAAATAACATTAGTACTATCGCGCCCTTCAAAATGATGGGATTCAGTTTTCGCACTTCCGAATAATTGAAATCTTCAAAATGTAAAACCGTAAAGTTATTCTAAAAATAAATAGTTTCAGTTGAATACTACAATGAATTCGCGAAGACACCGAAAACAATATTTTGCTGCAATTTTTATAAGGATTACACATTAATTATATTAAACGCTTGATAGTTCTAGCGTTAAATAATAGAGAAGAGAATAAAGACCGAAGAAACTGATAATTATATAACAACGAAAAGTATAATCACTTATTCCACTTTCTAGAATTAAAGATATCTACAAAGAAATATCGAAAACTCTAAATTATCAGTAAACGAAGAAGAAACTGAAAAGTCTGCGAAGCAATGATCAGTTAGTACGAAAGTTATGAAACGATAAGAAAATAAGGAGACGACATTCAGAAATTAATGGAAAGGTAAACATTTAAAATTTATTTCAACAGTTCTTTGTACCGAGACGATCGATGAGTGCTCGTTAATATTCTTCCGTTGTTATTTAAATATAAACGCGAAATTATGCAATCCTCCGCGACAAATTCATTAATTGCTGCATTTTTCGCCATGGAGCGCGGCAATGGAAATTTTAAAAGTCCATTATTGAGGAAGAGATTTATATGTATTTTCCTCCTTTTAATAAAAGAAAAGTATAATACCATTATCACAATCGAAGCGTTTTCGCGCCGATAATTTTACCCTGGAATGAAGTCCGCTCCCAGTGAATGCAGCGTTCCGCTGGACGAAACAATAGGGCGCAATCGACCCATTTTCATTAACACGATCATATTTCATAAGACGTATTTCATAAATGCTGCATTAGTAAACAGGAAATGAAGGCCAGACAATTTTTTTCGTTGATTACAATGAGCGATGTCATTAAATCTTCCTTTTTTCTTTTCGACAATGGATCCGTGCAATGACAGGATTATTTTGGCGCGTGACATTGACTTCGATGAAATCTTCTTCATAATTATTACATTCATATGATGTGTGAGATATAAATCTTCTTCATATTTATTACATTTATATAATGTGTGAGATATAAATATAAATTTACGCTAGACTTTCTGGTAGAATGGTATTATGATGCGAAAAATAAATTTTATTTTCTTGTATCTTTTCATGAACATATGTTCCTTGCACTGAGTCTCATTTTACTAGAATAATTATTAACTTAAGTTACAATTCTACAAAGCAATATACATATATTTTTTAACATACAATATAGTTTGTCAGCGCGATACGCTTAGCATGAAATTGAATTTGCTGAAGTTAAAAGGAGACAAGTTTCACTGGAAACTGTCGGGTACATTTAATTTGTGATAAACGTCTAAGTGGTTGACCAGAAAACGTTAACGAAATTGATCCACGCCGCCTTTTTAAGTGTGTTTCATTTACTTCTGTATCCTCTAAATAAACGTAAATATTGATTGCTATACCAACCAAGGTAACTACTGACAGAGCTGCGGTTGGTTTATACCATAACATTTTGCGGCTCCATTGGGGAATTAATTAAAATGAGTTGTAACATTAGTAAACTTTCCAATACGGTTAATGTCGCTACGTAAATTAACGAAAGTCGGCTGGGTAAATGCTCGAAATTTAATAATTGTCCTGGGGATGTTCGTGTGAATTTACAATTTTAGGTACCTGGATTTCTAGAAATGAGATAGGTATTAATTAGGTATTATCACAATTATACTTATAATGAAGCTTTACCGAGATTTTCATGACAGAAACGCCCACTGTATTCGAAAATTGTGTTATTGATATTCCAAAATTGATTCAAATCAATACTGTCTGCATTATTGTTTATCGTAGTTTATTACCTTGTTCAAAATGTGTTGAATATTCTTACGATAACTGTACATTCAACTATTAGAGAAAATTTCCAGTATTTAGGACTGCTGAGACTAAAACTCACAATAACAGAAAGCTAAACTTTTATTTTACTAATTTCAAGAGAAAATCTCATGCATATGTGATGCTAGTAGCGAATATATTAAAATTTTTTTAAATTTTCATCCCCAAAAGGTTAATCTACGTATCCCTCGTGGATTCGTTTTACGCGAACGAAAATCGCGCGAGTAAAGTCTGTCTGTACAAGAGAAAACAAAATATTGGAAAGAAAATCTGGCATGAATTTTACAAATATTTTGGAAACTTTCATACAGCCGAACAAAATAATAATAATGACATTTCAGAAAACAAAAGTACATTTTATTTTGTGTTACTAAATTCAAATCGCTTAGTGTTCTAATTTCTAAAATAGTGTTCTAAAAAAGTGCCACGTAAATCGAGGGTCAGAGTTTCTTTTCGAATTTAATAGTAATAAAGGAAATCTAACATGTTTTCAGTATTGCGAACAAAGTTCATGAACTCCAGATCAAAGTTGACCGAAGTATAATATAAATCCTTGTTTATAACCATGCATCTTTGTTTAAAATTGCCTGGCATTTCTCGAATGCGTAGGAAAATTTTCCCTGGTATTCAAAGGCTTAATTCGTATAATCGGCCATTCGCATAATCGGAATGAATCCAAATTCGACATAATTATAGCAGAAAGGTTGAAAGCATCCACGACACACGGATCATCTTCATACGGCGCGATGTTTTTGCCCGGGATATCTATTTCCCCGGCTAGTTTTCCCGTCACGTTCCGTCATGCTTAAACGGTGTTTATGAGATCGATTAATGGAGCGGTTGTTCCCGGATGAAAGCTTTGAAATTCATACTCGGTCGTACGCACACACTTCTAGATTTATGGTCCCGCGGGAATAGAGACCCTTTATCTCGCAGTCGCGGGAAGGATCAAGCGAAGAAACTTTATAGACGGGGCGGCGCGCGGAGTTCCAGCGAAGAAAGAAATCGCTGACCTGTACGCTCGAATTTACTATTCGTCGCCGTGACGTGCTCGACGTGCGTTCCTTTGATAACGTTTTCAAGAATTTTAGTGCACCGCAAAGATCTTCATTTACTTTTCGTTATAATCACCACGTTGGTTAAATGACAAAGGGCAAATCAAGGTGTTTCTTTTGTATTGGATCAATTAACTTTTTGGGTACGACTGGACTTTCGGTAGAGCTGTTTCTTTGTACCGCGGGGTAATGATGTAGGATTGTAATTTGTGCCTGATAATGCTTTTTACTACACAGTACATTAGAATACAGTTTTGGATGAATAGATTCTAATTTTTCCTTTTAGATATAACAAGGTAACGTGAACACATGTGCTTTAATAATACTGGTAACACGATTTCGGTTAGAGAAAAATTTAAGTGAAAACTAAATTCTTAATTTCTAAAAAATTCTTCGACAACAGAAATAGCAGACACGTAAAATACACTTAATGTTATACGTTTTTTTAAAAAAATGATTTGTTTTACAAATGCATAGAATATAGAACGAACTTTCTGGAATAGTAAATAAAGTCACAGAATATATTCATTAAAATTAAAATTAAAATTGAATACTTATTTGTGAAATATGTAGGTACGATACGTGACATATTACAGCTGATTGTTTAACGAAACCATTGAGTAGAATATGCTTCTTAAGAAATATAGTGAAACTTATGAACTGATTGCAGAATTGTTGTTAAAAGTTACAACTTATAAATTATATTATCACTTGTGTTAAATATAGCATATCAAATGTATATTGTACTCTCTTTTATTCCGTTACATGAATTTGATGTAGAAGCACGTTTATACGTTGCGTAACGTATATTAATTTATTAGTGTAAAAGTATATTGTATTATTTATAAAAATTCTCTCACGGTATACTGAGTATAGAAGCTAAGAGAGTAGGTTACGTCGAACATGTCGCTGTCTAATCGCTCCCTGCGGTAAGAAAAATGGCGACGTATTGCGCGCGAGTATGCATTTTATGCGCAGCCATTCGGGACCGCCGTGGCCTTTCTAACACACTTCCTGGCACAGGATTCTTGTACTGCGAAACAGACATATGAGGATTTGAATTATGACACCGGCAGGGACGCAACATTCCATATTTCTCGCAATCATAAATAAAGATCAAGTCGGAAAGCTACACAGCGTTGAGCATATCAGGAAAGAAATGGGTTCGGTGACGTTGCACCCGTCTGGCACCAAGATTTATCTATCTCGAAACGTGTATGTTCGACTTAAATTCGTGACTGATTAAAAATGTGACATTAATTCTCAACGTCGGATTCAAATAAACCGATACATTCATTTATATGACACTTTTAATCGTAACGTGCGGATTTTTGTATATAGATTCTTATAGATTAATTTATCGAAATTGAAGTCCAACAGAAATTAGTTGCACACTAAAGGTTCTGTCGTGATCTAGATAAAATGAAGAAATGTTAAACTGCAGCGGTCTTCTAAATATATAAAATATTGAATCAAATAGTAAAATAACACATAAAAATCACAGTGCTGTGAACCATGAAATTGTAGACCGTAATTTCCAGTTTTTCTGTTAGTTTGTGAAAAATGCAACTTTTATTTTCCCTTGTAACACCTTTTTCCCATTTCCAAATAGTTCTATGCGAGTTTTATAAAATTTTTGTAATTCTCGTTTCGAAGTACCTTTTACCACTCCAGGTGACTTCCTGTGTTATCGAAGTTGCATCAAAGTAACGTCCGGTGAATAGAATGTATGTTACAAAATTTCACCGTCGAAATAACGTGAAATTTTTTTAACTGGTTTAATACAACATAATTGAGACACAATTTGTACTACTCGCGTATTTTCCGTTTTATGTGTAACGTACGTCTCAAAATTATTAAAGAATCTCTCTTTCTAAACTCTTATTAAAAAATCCCTTTCACGTAGAGTATCTCGTTGAAAATGAACTGCTTTTAGTATGCATCTCATTTAAATATAAGAATACAGAAGGTATTTCGTACATCTTCACTTTGAACGAATAGTTTCGTTTTAAACTCGTTCTATCAAAATGATTAAAATCACTAATACTTTCATTGTATACCTATAATTGCATAATTTTATTTACTTCAGAGCTATACAATCACGTGTCTTCAAATTGACCTTTAATATTGAAGTTAAGTAGAAATAAAAAGAAATGTAAATATCTCTATCAAATATAAAATGTATTATCACTCCGTTCTTATTTGTTCGCTTAGTCGAGTCACCCTATGTGTACATTTCAAACCATAAAATCCCTTCAACGGACTTTGTTTCTGTTGCTAAATGAAACGAAGGTTTCCCGTTACAATATTAATGTCATAAAAACCGGAATTGTAGACTCAGCAAATTATCCGCGTATATAACCATGCAGGTAAACACTTTGGACATTTCCTCTTGAAAAGTAACATTATTATCACATTAACTACGCTTCTTCGTTACAAGCATGAAAAATGTAAACGTTAGCAAATAACTTGTTTTAAGTACATTAGAGAAAAGAGACAATACATTTTCAATATTTCTTAACTGATAGATTCAGGGATCTCCCCTTCAGTGTCTCCAATGAACAGTATTAACGACTTAACAGATTTGCTGTCAACTATCAATTACTTCGTAGTTTGCGCTATAAGTTTGGATTAACTTTTCACGAACCACGGTTTTATAAAAAGAATAAATGATAGTAAATAACAGTTAATTATTTACAAAAATTTCGATGCAAGGAAAAATGGAAAAATGGTAAAATAGAAAACTGGAAATGGAAAAATAGTAAAATAGAAAAATGGACTGCCGCCACTTCGGCAAACGATCGAACCCGCTCCAGCCCGCGCGGCGAGACAGACAAAACGCTGTAATCGCAACGTGAACGGAGCCCAAGCTCTCGAGCGATTCCGCGATCCGTCAGGATTCCCCGCGCTCCCGCCCGAAAGGAAGATCTTTATCGGTTAATAAGCCCCCGGATATCTGGCCGTATTATCGGGAACCGGCGGACGGTCCGTGAAAATTTATGCCGCGCGCTGGCGAAATTACAAGGACGATAATTGGTAGATTCGCGGATTTCGTTTATTAAACCGCGCCGCGGTCGGGCGGCCGGCAAAATTACTCGACTGTATTATCGTTTTGTTGTCCATTGCCTGGCGCGCGCGTGTGGCGGTCGGCATGCTAATTGAGTCCCGAGCAAACGTTTTCGCGTCAGAAGGCGAGCCACCCCGACGGAACCGTTCATTCACGGCCGTTTAGCACGTGTTAACGAGGACGCTTGTCACGCGAGCATACGCAACCCGCCTCGCCTCGTCACGCAACGTCGCGGAAACTTGTCACGCGACGCTGATCCGTGCCCTTAATAAGTTGTTCGGAGTTTCGGGGCGCGATTCACCGAGTAATGTTGCGTTTAATACTGATTTCGATTTTTTCCCTCGATGCAGTTGACGGGGAGTTCGATGCTATTAACGCTGAAACTACCGGATCGAATTGACCCACTGGAGAATCTTTATTGTAGTATCTAGAATATCTATTGTAGGATGAATGGTTCGTTGCGCGTGCGTAAGGGCGACCAGGTATTGCGACGGACCGGCGCCGGGATGTTTGGAAAATAGTGTGTAAGAAAATGTGTAGCATTCTACCTGCGTTCATGTTAAAGTGTAAATATTCTACTTTAGCCTTTCTACTTTAAATTCATTATGAACAGTGAGCATTATAAAATGAGAAGGAAAAGATGAGAAAGCGAAATGTTAAAACGTACGGATATTTCGTATAAATATACATATTTATTGTATCACCCAGTGTGAAACTATTAATTTTCAAAACAATTAAAGATATTTAACATATTCATAATGTTAGTAATCGCAGAACAAGGAAATTAAAACTAATCATTCTGACTGGTATTGTGATTCTAGTATTGAAGAATGTTTTACATGCAATTTTTTGTTTCAATACGTTTTCAATGTACAGATTAGCACTGTTTATAGAGAACGCTGCGTTGATTAGTGCAAAGGAAATTACACGATTGTATTTGAAAAGATGAACTTTAGGCAAAGTATACATGTATATAGAATTACTGTCCTCTAAAAACAGAAAGAATTGTATTTGAAACAGCGTTCAAAGTTCGCGCGATGATAACCGCGATAAAAGTTCATGTTTTGAAACTAATATGCGACAGAAAATTGAAAAACTGCGCATTTACCGCAAACTGTTCTTTGGAATTCCACTAAAGTGATTACACGACAGTAGAACTCGTTACTGACACCGCAGCGGCGTGAAAATCGGGCGCTAAAGAAGGAGGTTGATTTGAAACTTCGGTTACTTCGTTCTCTGTGTACCGTACCTCGCGGAATGTAAGTTCGATCGAGGAACAAGTGGAAAAACTTGATTGGTTTGTCCAACTTATGCTGAATCACTCTATTGGTTCCTTTAACTGTCTACCATAGAAAGTTCGATTTTGAAGTCTTATAATTGAGAAAATCGTGAATGTTCGTAGAAGCTTGCATTTTGATAGTGAACTTCTAACTCCTTGCACTCGTGTGTCATGCTGGAGATGACAATACAAATTTTTTAGACTTTATTTGTGGTTCTTGAAAAAGTACCACACTTTAAATGATTAAAAACAAAATGTTATTACAATAGTAATAAATAAGATAAATATAGAGCATTGAATTCTACTGTAAATTACTTGAAGTGATTCATTTAATAAAGTATTAGGTTAATCAAAGATCTTGTTGCTTGTTGCAAAAATAAGCTAAGATTATAGAAATTTCTATTAAATTTTGATTTTCATACAGATTCATTAAATTTTCTAATATTTTATAAATCTATAAAATTCAGTTACTGAAGGTATTAAACAAAAGAAATTGCACATTTTATTCTCAATCTGTGTGTTTGATAAATACAGGTACAATATGTAGTATATAATAAACTTGTATATTTATATTCACAAATAGTAAATTAACCTAAGAATTAAAATTCATAAAATTTTCAGTACGTTTTTCCATTAGCATTCCCATGCTTATTGTTATAAAAACTTGATAATACATAAATAATGGTAGCAATTATTAATCGGATAAACGTCAATTACAACCTTTTTGCGTTCCAATTAATTTTTACACATTATCAGTAACTAGATGAAAATGATGTTTCATTTCTGAAATTCCATTGGTAAATTTTATTCGAAGGAATTGATAATGCATCAGTCGTGCTCATAATTATTGGTTATAATATAGGCTAAGTGGTGAACAAATTAAATTGTTGTGCCGAGGGATATACGGAACCTCTAATATATTGTCCCTACAGAGTGACTAAATCGATTACAATGTTCACGTAATTAGAAGCACTTCGAAGTTCTTTTCTCACCCAATTTTCTACCTCGAATTCTCTGCGGAGGTACATTCAATTAACTGCGGATTACTCATCGGGGAGGGCGAACATCCATTAACCGCGATGTAAATTTTTAAAGACACTTCGAGCCACCGGATAAACGGAACTCAAGCCAGAAATCCGCCTCTACTTTTCGTTTAAAATATTTCCGGATTTTCTATTTTCCGAATGCTGCATTCAAA